>NC_084478.1:37647314-37950344 GCF_027409185.1 Cynocephalus volans | reverse complement strand
AAACATGTTGAGTGAAATAAGGAAAGCATAGAGGGATAAAGACCGCATGTACTCACTCATAAGTGGGAGCTAAGAGAGAAAGAAGGAAAGAAATAAAGACCACAGTGGTGCATTGGACTTGCAGAGGGAGAGACCATGCCTTAGGATACAAAGTGGAGTGGGAGGGGAAAAAAGTGTGTGGGGGGGAGATGATTGGGTTGGGGGACACAGGGTGCAAATGCAATTTTTGGTAATGGACAAGTTGCCAGCGTGATTCTGGCCTTCATATCTTGGACACGAGGGGTGACAACCAGTTCTGTATCTCATGAATTCTCATAACCAATATTTTTTAAAAAGACAATTGTTAAAATTGAATAGCTTTGAAAAGAAAAGAAAAAAAAATCACTGAGTGATGCCAGGCACATATCTGCCTGACAGTGAGTTGAGGGGAGTCTAAGGGAAGGTAGGTATTAGGCATGCCTTATGTCCTTTCAGGCAATAGATCTGCCCACTCAGAATACCCTATACCTTCAGACTGATAATCATTCAGAGATTCCTCCAGCAACTCCTATAAGTTGTCTAGGACCTTCCAATATTCCACATCTTCTCTCCTTCTGGTCTCTTTTTGACTAAATGCTGAGCTCTGACTTCAGAGCCCTGACTGCCAGCCTGTCCCGTGCTCTTTGGGCTAGGTTTATCATCTCTCTCAGGGCCTCTGGAAATTGGTCTATCCCCCAGGCATCATGGTGTTCCCCATTAACTGAAGGTGTTCTCTCTAGACTATTTCTTGGGACCTAGTCATTGTGACCAAAATCCTTGTTTCTTTAAGTAAAGGGAATAGTCTTAATGACATATAAGTATTTTAAACCATGCCCAGACGTATTGTGGAACTGAAGATATCACTGTAGAAATCCCGCTTTGTATGGATGAAGGATAAATTAATTTTTGTTCAACATACTTAGCAAACATGGAAATACAATAAAAAATAACAGTGAGAATATACTTCCACTCAAAAGACTGAACAAATATAAAATTGATCAAATAAAATTTCTGTCAGAGTTTACAATATTGACCTACATTAATATGTGAGAACATAAATTAGGACCGTATCATTGGAATAGAATTTTAGCAATATACATAAAAATTTACAGTCACCACACTATTTCCACTTTATCCTTATGTTCAGTTTTTTAAGTCTTTCCTATAAGAAAATATCCACATTTGCCCAATAATTCGTGTTCAAGGATGTCAATATCAATTTTATTAGTCATAGCAACAAATGCAAACAAAATTATGTGTCCATCAGGAAGTGAATGGTTAAATCAATTATGGCACGTACACGTTTTAGAACTCTAGAGAGTAGTTAAAAGGGTGAAATGTGTCTGTATATGCTCTCACAGAAAGATCTTGCATTCGTGTCATTAAGTGACAAGGGCAAGAGGCAGAACCTTATGTCATTATCCAGGCATTTTAGAAACACACAGTGTATTTTTCTAATACATATATGAAAGGAAAAGCTCAGAATATATTTTAAAATAATAAGGGCTCAATTTTGGAGGAATGCAGTAAGGAAAAGGATTTGTGATTTATACATTTGGTCAGAATTTTTGCAGCTACAATATATGCACTATTACTTTTGTAATCAAAACATTTAAGTAAGACACAACAGAAATTGTAGTTGTGTATTATTCAGATAAAGTAACCATAAGCAGATGTAATGGAAGAAGCCTGAAATCTGAAAGACTTAATACAACAAAAGTTTATTTCTCATCCACATAAAATATGGTGTGAGTAGGCAGGGGTCTCCAGCGTCAGTTGATCCTGGGGTGCAGGCTGTTCCTATCATGTGGCTCCACATCTCACCATGAGATCTCCCTGTTTACTTCTGAATAGACCAGAAATCATAGAAGTGGAATCTTGACTCTCAAATGCCTTGGCCTGGAAATGATTTGCGTTTTTTCTATTCACATTTCAGTGGCAAAGGTAGTCACATGACCTACAAGGGGACTGGGAATGTAGTCTCCCCGTGTACCCAGGAAGGAGAGGAAGACATGGTACAGATCAGCACTTGCAGACCTTCGGTAAACAGTTACATAGGAAATGGTCACTAACTGCAACTTTTATAATTTGTATAACAAAATCCTTCTTCATTCTTGGAGAAGTTTCTGAGAAGGCCAAAATTGCTTTGCAATTTGCCAAATTTTTCTAGTGAGTACTATGTAACAGATGTTTTCAAATATAGGATCAGAACTATTTTCTAAAGGACCCTTTATGAATATCAGTAAGGAGGGTTTATTTATTTATTTATTTATTTACTCAGCTGCACTTTCCTGCACTTCCCCTTACAATAGTCTCAATACACTGAGAATTTCCTTCTTCCTGTCACTGCATGAACAAAATCATAACCTGTGAATGTTGCTACCCACTACTTGATGAATATGCCTGAACACTTGTACTGGTGTCTTTACACACACTGAAAAACTAGGATTTTCCCCTGCGGCAGATATAGACAAGGGTCAGCTGAAGCATGGGGATTAGTTTTACATTTCTCATAAAGGCTAGCATGCTAGGGAAATATTCTCTATTAGTGGTAGAGAGAATAATTGCTACAAAAAGATATCCATATACTTATCCCTGAAACCCGTGAATATGTTATGCTGCACTTCCAAAGGCACTGTGGACATACAATAAGTTTATGAAACCAATATTAAAATAGCGAGGTATTCTGAATTATCCAGGTTGGCTCAACCTAGTGACATGGGCCTTTACCATCAGAGAAATTTCTCTGGCTGGGGGCAGAAGAGAGATGCAGCAGAAGGAGAAGTTTAAATGATTCCAAGTGTGAGGAGGACCCAATGTGCAGTTGCTGACTCAAAATGAATGGGCCCAAGTGCAAGGACTGGAAAGAGGCCTTGAGGAATTATGGTTGCTCCAGCTGAATGCAGTAAGGGAATGGGACACTAGTCTTGTAGCTGCAAGGAACTTAAATCTACCAACAACCCAAATGCGCTTGAAAGAAGATTCTTCCCATAGCCTCACAAAAATAGCCTGGCCACGGAGAGCTTTGTATGGGACTTGCGAAATGCAAAGCAGAAAAATCAGCTGGGCCAAACTTGGATTTGCCACCCACAGATGTAAGATAATAAATATGAGTTGTTGTAAAATGCTAAATTTTAGTAATCCGATACTCCTCCCATAGCAATCTACTACAACCTCCTGGAAAGACTACAGGGTTTGTTAGAATTCAGCCTCTGTAGCTGGTTGCTACATAGTGACTTCCTTGATCTTTCATTATTTACCACTTATAAGGGAGGTTTTGATTCTTGCCTACTTAGTTAAGCTCACTCATCAGTGTATGGATTCAGTGCCCAGTCTCAAATAAGTCATCAGATTAAATTCTCTTTTCTTTCTAACTTCATTTGCTTTCTAAAATCTCTAACTTCGGAGTTATATCACAAGAACCAGTAGATTCTGCACCAAATCAGACTCTACTTACAAGTCGATTTGGAAAAATCTTTGAGAGCAAATGAGAAAACATTAAACCTCGCTGCCAAGTAAAAAATTTTGTGGAAGAGGCTGTTGTTATAAGAGGGAGTGGAACAGACAGTGGACGTTTGCAGGGAGTTGGAATGCTCTAAGTCAAGAAAAAGGAAGGAAGGTTATTGTGGACTTTCCCCAAGCAAGTGGGGCTCAGTCTTCATGGAAGGAAGCAGGGAAGAGCAGGTCAGGATCCAAATTTGGGCATGAGGGCCCTCTGGGACAGACTCAGGGGAAAAGTGATGTAATTCAGGAAGTGCTGTGTCTGTCCCATGTGCCAGCACCTGGGCAAACTCAGCTCTCAAAGAACTCTGGAACAAGGGGGAAGTGCACCACAGGCAAATGAGGCCCACAGGCAGTCCCCAAATGGTGTTTAATTCTCATTTTCTCCTTTATTTATTACACCTCGTGTTAGTACACAGGCTCAGCTCCATCTTTTCATTGCCCAGAGACATTGCGCAGTAGTGAGAAGAGAAATGAAATAAGAGACACTAGGTTGGCTTAGGCCTAGAGTGGGAACAGTGTAAACCCTAGATGAATTCAGACGAAGGGTTCAGTCCCAGCATAATCGCTTACAAGCGAGGTGAACTCAGGAAAATTGCAAAGATTTTTAAGCCTCTGATTCCTTGTGAAGTGGGTTTGATAAATAGTCCTCTCCTTTCCTGGCTCATGTATTCCTTCTAAAGTAAGAACAATCGGATCTATCTAATGTATGCAAGGAACATTGCACAGTGCCTGGCATATATTGGGTTTTGATAAATTTCAGTTATCATTATAAGTATTTTGACCCCCAAACCTACCAAAGTCCTTCCTGAGTTTTGTTTGTTAAACGGTTGTTTTTTTCTCCAGAAAATGTCAGAGAATTTGCAGCCAGCTAGGAGACAGCACACCAAATCAGTCAAACTGTTGTTTAGAAGATTAAATTGAATTACTTACTCTACAACTTTTTTGAAAATATGTTATTTCTTATTGGTGTGGGGGAGTCTCACACAGTTCGATGCACTTCAAAGCCCGTAGTAATTGTGTCAAGGTCGATCTCAGTTCCTCCCTACCATCTGTCCTTCCATTCAAACCACCTGTATTTGCAATTATTTTACCACATATAAAATCTAGTTTTTGCCTAAAGTTTGCCAAATAAAAAAACATACCCTAATTCAAACGCCCATTTAGTGGACAGGCTTTGCTTTCTCCAGCCCACTGCAAAGCTTGCTGGCACAGTGGCTTCTGAGCATTCCATCTCATATGAGTATCATCACTGTTTATCAGACACTCACTTGCAATGATGTGTGTAAATCACCTTTTTGTGCAGTGTTCATCTGCACTAAGAAAAAATTACTGGACATCTTCATTCCTTCCGCAGGTGGAGATTTCTCTCTGGTTTATTCATGATCTAAAAAAACTGCTAAAAGCAATTTTCCTTTCCAGACTTTAGTCTGTCAACTCTGAGACACACCACCTGAGGTTTTGGCCCCTGCCCATTTCTCCCATAGGCTCATCTGACCCACCACTCAGCTTAATTTAAAATTACCTCACACTGAACGACTTAAAGTTGTCCAAGGCTCCAAACCCTCTTGCCACAGGGCATTTAAACTGGACTGCTTACGTCTCAAACCTCCAGGTTCTCACACCTTCTTTTGTCTTGTCCTTTTGCTTTGGGGTTATCCAACTGCTATGTACTCAATGTTTGTGTCCCCCCCAAATTCATATGTTAAAGCTTAAATCCCCAATGCGATGGTACTCAGAGATGGGGCCTTTGACAGATAATTAGGACATGAGGGGAGAGCCCTTATGAATGGGATTAGAGCCCTTATAAGTGGGTGAATGGTCTAGAGCTCGCCCCACCATGTGAAAAAACAATGAGAAGACTGTAAAGTAGGAAGACAGTGGTCACCAAGAACCCGACCTGGCAACCTGATTTCAGGCTTCCAAACTCCAGAACTGTTGTCACCAAATCTATAATGTTTTGTTATAGCAACCTGAACTAAGTCGCTCACTGCCTTTCTTTCATGATGGGTGATATAAGACTTTAAATTTCAGGGAAAATTCTTGTTCATCTTAGCATTCCAGATATTAACACAAACCTTCCAAAGACCAGATGCTCAACTATTCTCTGAGAAAAAAAAAATAATGAGCCCCTGAGAAAGAGGTTTAATTTATTATGATTTAATTTCTCCTCTATTTTTGAATAAACTAAATATGTCCATATATATGAATGTTACAAAACAACAGACTAAAAATGATAAGTGAAACCAGCAATAATTACATTTTTTATATATTTTAAAATTAAAATTATTGAAACATATAGTTTGTACATATTTATGTGCTATACAGTTATATTTCAATATATGTATACAACGGGTGATGATCTAATTAGGGTAATTATATTCATCATGGCAAAACTAAATCATTTCCTAACTATTACAATGCTGAGTTCTTTCAAATTTCAAAGAAAATGCCTAATTTGCTGTTATGCTACCTTGTTCCAAATCACTAAATATGATGAAACATTTCTCAATTTGTTTTACAAAATACTAAAACTTTAACATTTAAATTTTTTTCACTGCAATCAATGTTTGAGCAATGTTATTCACAAACTTATATTCTGAAGGTACTAATACTTTCTGATTAAAGGAAGAATATTTTTAAAAATTATCTAGGAACACAGAGCAGAACAGGAAAACAAATATGTTATACACTGTGTTGTCACTAGCCCCACCCTGACCTTCCAAATTAGAATATGGACTTCTCTGTTCAACCACAAAGTGAAGAATGCCTCAGACTTAACTAGGGGTGTGAGGAGCTGCTGGACATGGCCCTAAACGAGCACTGGCCATGGCACTAATGCGAGCCCTAGCTGCAACTCTGGCTTGGGCTCTCTCTTCCTCATCTTTCAAAGCCTCTGCATACCACAGTGGGAAGGCACTGGTGATCGTATTATGGACCTCGGCTAAAAACTCAAGAACTTTCATCTTGTTTGTTTCAGCTTGGTCTCTTGGACCCCACAGGAATACATAGCGCGGGGGGCCACTATCAGGCACGTGCCAGTATTCCAAGTTATTTTCCTGCACCAAATCTCTGGTAATGAGCTTACTGGGTTCCCCCCAAATGAAGTGATACCTCCTCTCATATAATCCCATCACATTTAATATTTGCCAGATTTGCTCCTCAGTGGTGAATGCTTTCCTTGAGTGCTTTCTCTTTTTGAAAATCACACACAGGATAATCATCAGCAGGCCGGTTTTGGGCACACCTCTGTCGTCTCTCAGCCTTGTATAACAGCTTGGTTCCAGCTTCTTGACCAGGACATAGATGTGCCTATGGGGCTCCACTTTTCTCATGTCAAGGTGAAAGATCAGCCCCAGGTGCTCAGAAGCTCTACTCAGGATCTCAAGGTAATGCCTCTTGTGCATCTGGATTACATTTGTCAGCATATTTGCCTTTGAAATGAGCTCTTTCATTTGATACTTGCACAGCAGATACCAAATCAATAAAAGCACCTTCTCAGCTACAGGGTCTTTGGGCAGGTGCTCAGTGGAGTGCTGGGCCGGGGAGGATCTTGGCCTTTCTTCCACTTCATTGTTGGTCCTTTCGTTTGCTCTTATATATGAAAGAGTTACATCAGTAGTGGCAGTGGATGGAGCTCTTCCAGGAACTTGGGGGTTGCTGATTGCCCCTGAAGTTGAGCTCTGGGGAATAGCCTTGGAACAAGGAGAGGAAGTGGAGGAAAACTCTCCTTGCACTCCTGCAGTGGCCTGAGCATCCCCCAGCTCTTCAGGATCTTCTTCGGCCTGATGGCGTTTCTCACGGGTGCGGAGCTTACTCTTCTGACCTAGAGGAGAGAGGAGAAGATGATTAGCCCACTTCAGCTGGGAGACACCTCCTTGGCATTATGAAGGCCTCCTCTGCAGTTTTTCTTGAAATCACTGCTCTAGGTACCCACAATGTTCCTATTCCCTGATTTGCCCGTTCAATGAAGACCCTGTGTAAATAACTAAGGTATGCCTTACGTTGCTACATAGGTTGTCAGATCTGCCTGGGAGTTACTGGAGATTAAATCAGTGGCCCTTTTCTTTGGTAAGAGAGTCTTGCTCTCATTTCACATTAAGTGTCATCACCTAACTTATAGCAAGACCTGGGGTGTCTCTGACCTCCTGCTTTGATGCTGACCCCTCATTTCAAATCCCTTATCTGTCTGACAACCCAGAGGATGAATTGAGGGGAACCTCATCTGATCATATCTGTCTGGAGACACAGAGGGATGAAAGCCCAGGCAGAGCTTTGTAGGACTCTCTGTCCTGGGGTAATTAATGCTCTCAGGACTCACTTTGTGTTCTCACCTTGGCTTCTGGGAGGGCCCGGGACCCCTCCCTCTTATGAACTTAGATATATTCCCTCTGAGCAAGGCCCTCACATCCCTGAAAGCCCTGAAGAGACTGTCAGGGATGCCACAGCCTAATATATCTGCTACATGCTATCTCAGGTCTGAAGGCATGGATAGGCCTCTGTGACCCTTAGTGTTCTGGAGTGAGTAGTCCGCTCAGGCCTCACTCAGGGTCCTCACACTGACTGCCACATAAGTTTGGGACTGCTCCTTCTAATGACATAAGGCTGCCCCTCTTAGTCCAAAACCTCAGCTCCCTGAACCTCCCCCGACCCCCAACTACAATGTGAGGCAGTGCCTCCCCTCACAGCCTTGCCCCTGGCCTCCCTGGGCTGACAGTGGGTGTGGGGCTTTGTGAGTTCCCCTTCATTCCAGGTGGGTGGTTCCCTGAAACCTGGGTCATTATCTCCACTTTGACCCTTAGAATTGCCTGGGACTCATCCCTCTGCTTAGTTGATGCCACCCCATTCACATTCTAAGCCTTTCGCTTCTTTGAGACAGCAGAGTCAAAAGTCAGGTTCCTTACATCAATCCACCCTCAGCCACATCCACTCAGGACCAAATGTAAGGACGGGGCTCTGTAAACCCCCCTCTGTTCTGGGGTTGCTGGTTTCACCAGACCTCACTCAGCGTCTTTGCCTTTACTGCTCTTGGAGTCTGGAAACGCTCCCTCTGTGGGACCGAAGCCCACTCAGGGTCCAATACCCACATCCCTCTCAGTCTCCTCAGTGGGAATTTAGAAGAGGCCTAGAGATCACAAAATCAACGATTGCTGTGTGGTTCTGTCAGAGCTGACAGCAGGGGCAGAACTGTCTCGGGTGGGCGGTCCCCTCACCCCGAACTCAGAGTCCTTACTTCATCCCAGGCAGGATGTGGAACTCTTCCTCAGCCCCTCTCAGGAACTTGACACAACCCCTCTCAGACCAATGCCTTCGCGTCTCTGAGACCTCAAGGCGGATATGAGGACATAGCCCTTCCAGCAAACCTTGCCCGGGCTCCAGCAGTGCAGACAAAGGGGCGGGCTCCATAGGGCCCACAGTGGTCTGGGGGGAGCGATTCTCTCGGAACTCACAGAAAGGTCTTTTATTGACTTGGGCTGGGACTCCTCCGTCTGGTGACCTGAGTTAGCCAGCCTGGAACAAACCTCTCCCCATAACACTCTCCTATTTTCAGAGGGTGAAGTGAAGGGGCTGCTGAGACGCACAGCCATAGCGAGCCTCTTAGACATGACAGCATGTGCGAGTCACCGTGCTGCCCGACTGTTCTGGGTGGGTGCTTTCGTCAGAGATCACAGAGTGCCCACATTGACTTCTGTTACAGCTTGGGACCCCACTCTCTGCCACCCTCAGGCCAATACCTGGATCAAATGCCCTCACCTCCTTGAACCCCCAGAGGGAAAATTCAGAAAAATCAGGCAATCCCTGCTCAGCATCTAAAAGGACTGACAGCAGGGGCGTGATTCTGTGGGGATCATTCTCTTCTGCTGTGGGGATCCCCTCAAACTTGCTTAGGGACCTTACCTTGACTTCAAGCAGGAGTCAAGGAGCTCTTTATACTGGTGTGATGCTGCCCATGTCTGATCGAATCATTCGCTTCCCAGGAATGCCAGAGTTAGAATTCAGGGCAAATCATTTCCAGCCACCTCTTTTTGGGGATTTCCAAGCTTAACAACGGGGATGCAAATCTGAGTCTGTCCCTCTGCTTTGGGGTTGGTGCTTCTATCAGTCCTCACTCAGAGTCCTCACCTTTACTTCTGTTATAACCTGTGAGTTCTCCCTTTGCTTGTCTCAGCCCCACACTCCTGTCCACAGTTCTTACTCCTTAGTTCTAGATTTTACTACATTTACTACAGATCATGTGATAACTTTGAGAATTTATGGTACAGAATCTCTTTTTTAATTCATAATTCAATCAAGTTGGGGTTATTACGATAGTAAAGACATAGGTTTGTATCTCACAAACACCTGTCACCCCCAGTCAATTTAAGACCATCTACAATGGTCCTCCATCTCCTTTGTAAAAGTTTGCTTAATGAGCCAGCCCCCTACTCCTTTCAGTATCTAGTAGCAATAGGCCACCAAACACAAAGGACATCTTTCCTCTAGTATGCAAAGAATTCAGGAACAATGGGGAGCAATCTGAGTTGCTGATAACATCTAGATCCTTTCTCAAGACATGCCCCCAATCAGAGCTTTACTTGCAGTGTCAGTGACGTAATTAGCTTTAGGGAATTCCTCCTTCCATATCCTCCTTCTTGCAGCTACACCCCACTTCCAGTACTCATTGGTAATAGTTGCCCTTCATTAATTGTCCTTAATCGTCAATCCCACCCACTTGCACAGCCATAAACTTAGAGTTGGGAGGGACATATACACAGGGAAGAAATATCCTATCCATTGGGCATTAAGGCTGCTCTCATCCTTGTTACACTGGCAAGGATGACCTGAACCACCAGAGCACTGAAAACACGTAGCTCTCCAAGAATCCATTAATATCATGGTTGGGTGATGCAGGGGAGCTAGCTATACTCTGCCTGACAAGTGGGCAGTGGATATTCTAAGGAAAAGAGGGGTGTTGGTCATGCCTCTGGTCCATTCATTCAATAGAACTGCCCATCCATATCCCCCTACAACTTCGTGCTGGCAATGATGACTCAGAGATTCCCAATCGTATTCATGGAAGTTGTCCAAGACAACACCAGTTTCCCTACCTCCTCTCCGTCTGGTCCTTTTTCTACCCTGTGCTGAACTTTGGATCCAGATCCCTGACTACCATCTGCCATTGGCTGTCTGGACTTGGTTTAGGTTGTGACCTCTCTCCTGGCTTCTGGAGACTGTTCTTTGTCCCAGTCCCCCTGATGTTCCTCACTCACTGATATTTTCCTCTCTGAGTCCCTTTCATAGTACCTTGTTATTTTGACCAAATCCTCCCTTCTCAATGTAAAAATATATGTTTTATTGATATAGTAGAATTATAAAACCTGTGTCCAGAGGAATCCTGGTGCTGAAGACATCACTGCAGATATCCCACTTTGGGTGAATTAGAGATTATGTTCACATTTTGTTCAACCTACTTAAAAAACAGGAAAACAAAAATTGAAGCAAAGGTGTGACAATATAGTTTTACAAAAAATAATCCCCCAATTTAAAATTGATCCAATAAACTGCCTATGATAATATGCAACATTCTTTGGACCGGAATTTTAGTAATATTCAAAAACTTTACAGTCATCACACTCTGCACTTTTACCCAATTTACACTTTCTACATTTTTTCTGTAAGAAATCACCCACATTAACCCAAGAAATCATGTTTAGTGATATTTATTTCAGTCTTATTATTAATCATAGCAACAAATAGGAAACAATTTATGTGTCTATCATGAGGAAATTGGTTAAATTAATTATGGCACATACACGTTTTATAATTTCTCGTAGTATTTTAGAAAGTGGGTGGATCTATATGTGCTCTCTTAGAAAGTCCCTGCATTCATTGTATTCAGTGACAAGGATGAGAGTCAGAACAATACGTACTTTGTTATACATATAGGTTAAAAATCCACAATATACTTTTCCACCACATATATTTAAACAGAACCTACAATAAACTTTAAAATAATTGACTCAAGGTTTTTAATTTTCATAATTTCTGGTAAGGGCTGAATTTTGGAGAAAAGTAGTAAGGAAATGGAATTGTGATATATCCACAATGTTAGAATTTTTAGCATCAAAAATATGTGCACTTCTTCCTTTAAGAAACACTAACAACAGAAATAGTAGCTGTGTACTATTCAGATAAAGTCACTGCTAGTGAATCTAATATAACAAGCCTGAAATATGAAAGGCTTAACACGATGAAAGTTTATTTCTTATGCACATAAAACAAGATGTGGACTGGGAGGTGGGTCTTCACTGTCAGATTACCTAGGGATCCATCATGTGGCTCCACATCTCAACATGGGATCTCCCTGTTTGCTGCTGAATAGACTAGAAAGCATAGAAGTGGAATCCTGACTCTCAAATGCCTTGGCCTGGAGATGACACACAGTTTTTCTCTTCACATTTCAGTGGCAAGGGTAGTCACATGACCCTATCCAATTACAAGGGGACTGGGAATGTAGTTTCCCTGTGGACCCAGGAATGAGAGCAAGACATGGTGCAGATTAGCACGCGCAGACTCTCCATAAACTATTACATAGTAGATGGTCAGTAAGTTACAACTTTTAGAATTTCTATAACAAAAGCCTTCATTCTTGGAGAAGTTTTTGAGAAGGGCCAAATTGCTTTTCAATTTTTCCAAATTTTTCTAGTGCATACTATGTGACAGGCATTTACAAATATATGAACACATGATTGGATAAAGAAAATGAATGAAATTCTTCCATTTGCAACAACGTAGATGAGCTTGGAGAAACTTATGTTGAGTGAAATAAGCAAAACCCAGAGGTATAAATACCACGTGAACTCATTCACAAGTGGGAGCTAAGAGAGAAAGAAGGAAGGAAAGAAAGTCCACAGTGATGTTTTGGACTTGCAGAGGAGGAGAACATACCTTGGGATACAAAGTGGAGTGGTGGGGAAAAGGAGGCGATAGAGAGATTGGGGATAATTGGGTGGGGGACACGGTGTACAAATGCAATTTGTGGTAATGGGCCTGCTGCCAGTATGGATCTGGCCTTCGCATCTTGGGAATGAGGGTTGACAATCAGCTTCATATCTCAAGAATATTCATAACCAATAAAAAAATTTTAAAAAGGGTTCTGCAAAAACAAAACAAAACAAAACAAAAAAGCAAATAAAGTATCACACCAATTTTCTAAAGGATGTTAAAAATTTCAGTGAAGAGGGTTTGTCCCTTGTCACTGAACAGCACCTTTCTCTGGTTACCATTGCAAAAATCTCAAAAGACAGAAAATTTTCCTCTTCCCTTTAGTGCACAGTCCAATCACAACTTGTGAGTCCTTGCTACGTACCCACCTGATGAACACACCTGAACTCTTTTGCAGGTATCTTTACACACTCTGAAAAAGTAGAATTTTTTCCTGTGCAGATACAGACAAGAGGCAAAAGAATTATGATATTTTTTTTCTTTTCCTATCATAGCTGGTGTGTCTGCCAGGGAGACATTTTCCTCATCAATGGTAGGATGAATAATTGTTCCACACAGATGCCCATATCCTTATCCCTCAAAGGAAAACATGTCATGTTATATCACCAAAGGAAATTTTCAAATGCATTAAGGTTATGAAACTGAATGTACAGGTATTATACTCGGTTATCCAGGTAAGACCAATTCTAAGAACATGAAAATTTACAAGCAGAGCACTTTCTCTGGCTGGAGGCAGAAAAGAGATGCAGCAGAGGGAGAATTTAGAAAGATTCCAAGTGTAAAAAAAAAAAAAAAAAAAAGATTCATAGTATGAGAAGTTTTCACTTGCTATTGCTGACTCCAGATGAATGGACCCACGTGAAGGGACTGGAGAGAAGTCTCAAAAATCTATTGCAGACCCAGCTGACAGTCCATAGAGGAAGAGGGCCTCAGTCTTAATACCTCAAAGAACTGGATTCTGATAACAACCTGAATGAGGTCAGAAGGAAATTCCCATAGCTGTACAATCAGAGGACTGCCTGATGAAAGCTTGATTTGAACATTGTGAAAATCTAACTAGAATCCAGCAAAACCAACCCATCCTTCACACCTACAAAAATGTAGATAATAGACCCTACAGAGATAATAAATGTGAACTGTTTAAAACACTAAATTTGGGGCCGACCCCGTGGCTCACTCGGGAGAGTGTGGCACTGGGAGCGCAGCGGCACTCCCGCCGCTGGTTCAGATCCTATATAGGACTGGCCAGTGCTCTCACTGGCTGAGCGCGGTGTGGGCGACACCAAGCCAAGGGTTACGTTCCCCTTGCCGGTTGCAAAAATGGACAAAAAATACCCCACTAAATTTGTGGTTATTTTTTACAGCAGCCATAAAAATCTGCTATAGCTTCTTGGAAAGACTAGAGATTTAAGAACTCAGCCTCTGCATATGGTTGCTACACAGTGATTTCCTTGGTCTTTCTTCATCTAAAATTTAGAAGGGAGGTTTTGGTTTTTGACCACTTACTTTAGCTCACTTATTAGTGTATGGATTCAGTAGCCAGATTCAAAAAGTCAACAGATTAAAACCTTCTCTATTTCTAATCCCTTTTGCTTTCTAAAATTTCCTATCTACATTTCACTATTAAATCTCTGTTTCAGAATACAATACCAGTAGTTTTTTTTAGCAATTCACTCTCCTAACCAGAAGATTTGAAAACAATTTGAGAGCATGGTGGAGTTATACAAGGGGATAAAGAGGTGTGTAAGCTTCACTGTCTGAGGTTAACAATTTCAAGGCAGGGGCTGTTACTGTCAGAAAGCGTCCATGGTGAGGAACGGAACCCCCAGGAAATTGGAACCTTCTGTGTCAGTGATGGAGTTTGGAGGTATTGTCCTCCCAGAACTGATGTGGAAATCTGATCCCCAATGTGGCAGTGTTGGGAGCTGTTTGAGTCATGGGGGTGGATCCTTCATGAATGGATGAATTGCTCTCCCAGGGGAATGGGAGTAGTGAGTGAGTTCTCATTCTATTAGTTCCCATGAGAGGTGGTTGTTTGAAAGAACCTGGCACCTTCCTCTCTCTCTCTCTCTCTCTTGCTTCCTCTTGCCTTCTGATCTGCTTTTACTTGATGGCTGTCTGCCACTTTCTGCCATGAGTAGAAGCAGTCTGAGGTCCATGCAGGATACAGCTGTCCCAGAATCATAAGCCTAATAAACCTCTGTTCTTTCTAAATTATCCAGTCTCAGGTATTCTGTGATAGCAACACAAAACTGACTAATACAGTCAGGGAGAAACAGGTGAGTCCGGCTGTCTGTTCCTCTGGGAGCAGGTGCTGGCCCCAAAGAAGGATGCAGTGAAGAGCTGGCCAGAAGGTCAATTCCTTTTTGGACAGTAGGGTGGAGATGCTGGTGCAGACCAAAGGGGAAGGTCTGTAATGCTGGAACTGAACACATGTGTTGGGACCAGGGCAGAGTCAGTGATCTAGGATCCCCGGGATTAGGGCAGGAGGATTTCAGGCAAATGAGACCCACAGGCAGTCCCAAATTGTATTTGATATTCCTTTTCACATTTCTTCTTTAGGACTGCTTTTAGTACTTTGGCCACAATATCTGTTTTTCATTGCCTGAGATGTATCATAGAGTAGTCAGAAGAGAAATGAATAAATAGACCCAAGATCTATCTCAGGCTGAGAGGAGAGGAAACGTGTGGGACATATGGGTATACAGACCTGAGGTCTAGTCTCAGCGCTGTCTCCTTTGAGCCACCTGAACTCGGAAAAACTGCAAAGTTCTATGAGGTTCAGTTTCTTTGTGAAGTACGCTTGGTGTTGACATCTTGCTTCCTGGCTCATGTAATCCTTGTGAAGTATGACTATTGGAATATAACTAATTTATGCAAGGCACTTGGCAGAGTTCTGGCATGTATTTGGGTTTTTGAGCAGTTATTGCTATTATACCTTTGGTTTAAACATTACATACCTCCCCTCCTGAAAGTTTTTAATTTATTCTTTATCCTGGAGTTGTCAAAAAAAAATATGCAGCTCTCTAGGACATGGTATACCAAATCAGTCAAAATGTTTCTTAGCAAGTAAAACTTACTTACTTGCTAAGAAACTCTTTGAGGATAGATATAGATATAGATAGACAGACAGACAGTTAGATAGATAGATAGACAGACAGACAGACAGACAGACAGACAGACAGACAGACAGCCAGCCAGCCAGACAGACAGACAGACAGACAGACAGACAGACAGACAGATAGATAGATAGATAGATAGATAGATGATAGAAAGATATAGATGTAGAAAGATTGATTGTGGTTTGGGAGAATCTTGCCTAACTGCGTGCAACTCAAGGCTCCTAGAAAATAGGTCAAGGACTCCCTCATTCATTCCCACAAAAACAGCTATCCCTCGGCTTGAGGTAGCCAAATCACACTCAAGACAACATAATTTAAATACCCTACTAATGGAATGGACTCTAACATGGTTTGAATGTGTGCCCCATGAAACTATGTGTTGAACACTTAATTTCTGATGGAACAGTGTTGGGAGATCAGGCCTAATGAGAGGTGATTAGGCCATGAAGTCTCTGCCCTCATGAATGGATTAATGTTGTTATCATGGGAATGGGTTCATTATAAAAGAGCAGGTTCATTCCCCTTTCTCTCCTTTACCCTCTGACCTTCCCCATGGAATGACAGAACAAGAGGCCCATGCCAGATGCCAGCACCATAATCTTGAAATTCCCATTCTCCAGAACGGTGAGAAATAGGCCCCATCTGCATAGAAGGCAGGACCACATGCTGCTAACACCAGCCAGGCCCCAGGAAGGTGGAAAACCCAGCCAGCCACCCCTGTCATACATTTCCACCCATGCAGAAGGCAGTTTTCCATGGAAACAACAGTGGGGAGGCCACACACAGCTTCAGCAGAGGTGGTCCAAAACAGCTACCACCACAGCTTCTACCATTATAAGGACAGCTCACTACCACAACATTCAAAACCACCATGCAGGAGGCCTACTGCATATTTTACATTATTGGCATAAGGAGAGTCACTTGAGGATCCTGGAAAAAGAAGTAAACATCTTTCTACTCAAAGTGCACTCCAGAGTAATAGAGGAAGCAACTGATCTACCAGATGACCAGAAATCAAGGTAGAGATAATGGAAATATGGGGGGGGGATCAGAAAATTTAATATTGCAAAAGGGTTTTAGAAACTCTCACAGACCAGACCCTACAGAAAAGGAAACTCCTGAAATGACTGAAAATGAATTCCAAATAACTATCTTAAGGAAACTCAATGAAATAAGAGAGGATCCAATTGGATAACACCATGATGTGAGACAAAATACCCAGGATACGAAGGAAGACATTTACAAAGAGAATAATACCTTCTAAAAGAATGTAACAGAACTCCTGGAACTGAAAGACACATTCAGTCAAATAAAAACCACCACCTAGAGCTTAAACAGCAGATTAAAACAAGCAGAAGAAAGAACTTCTGAGCTCAAAGATAGTCTTTATGAAATAACTCAGGCAGGCAAAAAAAAAAAAAAAGAGTTAAAAAATGAAGAAAGTCTAAGAGAACTAGAAGACAACCTTAAGCACACAAACATTTGAATCACGGGTGTTCCAGAAGGGGAGGAGAAAGGTAAAGCCATTCAAAATCTATTCAATGAAAAAATAACAGAAAACTTCCCAGGTATAGAGACACAGACTTTCACATCCAGGAAGGTCAAAAATACCCAAACAGATTCAATCCAAAAAGATCCTCTCTGAGACACATTATAGTCAAACTGGCAAAGCTCAAAGACAAAGAGAAAATCCTAAATGCAGCAAGAGAAAAGTGGCAGGTCACTCAGACTAACAGCAGACTTCTGAACTGAATCTCTACAAGTAAGAAGAAAGTGGGATGACCTACTGAAAATGCTAAAAGAAAAAAAACAACTTCCAGCCAAGAATACTATACCTGCAAGGCTATCCTTAAATAGAGAGAAATAGTGAATTTCCCAGACAAACAAAAATTGCAGGAGTTCATCACCACACATCCAGCCCTGCAAGAAATTATCAAAGGGGTCCTGCACCTGGATCCTAAAAATCAATAATCACTGCCATGAATGCACAAGTAAGAACAAAACACACTACTAAAACACAAATGCAAATGAGTAAGATAAAAATACTAATACTTACAAACTCAAAAAAACCCCACAAACACTGATGATCAATAGTCAAAGGAGAAGAAAGGAAAAATAATACTTTAACATCTAAACAAATAGCTATAAAATGTCAGGAATAAGACAATACTTCTCAATAGCAAAACTAAATGTAAATGTATTGAACTCCCCATTCAAAAGGCACAGAACTGTGATTAATAAACATCTTTTCTTTATAAGTTACCCAGTCTCTGGTATTCTGTTACAGCAGCATGAAACAAACTAAGACAGTCTCTGTCTTTCCCAGACAAGAGGAAAGAGTGCCAGCAGAGTAGCTTCTGAGAACCCCATGTCAACATAGTATTACTCTTATTTTTCTGACACTTACTAGAGATTATGTGCATAGAACACCTAGTTTGTGCACTGTATTCAACTGCCCTGGAGTGGTGGAAGCACAAGACATCTTTCATTCCTGCCCTAGGTGGAGATTTCTTTCTGGTTCATCCATGATCCCAAGCCAATTGCTATAAGTAGTTTTCCATTCCAGGTTTTCATTCTTTCAACTCTGGACACAACTTCTGACTGCATGGCCACTGCTCACCACACTCATAGCCTCATCTGACCCACCACGCAGCTTAATTTAAAATTGACTTACACTGAAGGACTTGCAGTTTCCCCAGGCACCAAACCCGCTTGCCTCTAGGCATTTACACTTGATACTGTCATCAGGACATCCCCCTTCTTCACCCCCCCCCACTTCCTCACTCTTTCTTTGCACTTGTTCTTTAGGTCATAGGCTGTAACTTATCATATTTCTTATATGAGGGTACTTCAAAATGTTTGTGGAAAAAAAATTAAAAGAAAATACGAATCTTCCCATGGGATTTTTGAAGTGCCTCAAATAATATCCGCTCCTACACTCTAAAATTCAATGAAAACAGTAAGGTCTTGTTTATCCTGACATTACCAGTAGTAGCATAGTGACTTCTAAAGAGCAGATGCTCAATTAATGTTTGAAGAGTAAATGAGCCAATGTGCAAGAGTTCTAATTTGTAACAATGTAATTAATTACACATTCTTAAATAATCTACATATATCTTTCAATTTTAAGCAACATCAGAGTAAAAGTGAATAGGGCATGCAATAATTAGATATATTTTACATTTTTTCTGTTTATTAACCCCATCTATTACACTGCTGAGTTCATTCACGTTTCCAAGGAAATGCTTAATTTGCTGCCATGCTATCTTGTTTCAAATCACTAAATAAGATGGAGAATATCCTAATTGAATTTACAACATGATAAATTGATTATTCTTAAATATCACATGCAGAAAAAATTGAGCAATGTTATTCATAAATTTCGATTCTGAAGCTAGTTTAACCTTATATTAAAATGAACATCTTTTAAAAATTACTGAAATTACCACATATATCTTGAACACAACCATGTTATATTGTCACCAACCCAACCCTGACTTTCCGTTGCTTAGAATGTGGACTTTCTGCAACCACAAAGTGAGGAATGTCTCAGACTTTACTAGAGCTGGGAGGAGCTGCTGGGCATGACCCAGTAACTACCACTAGCCGTGGCACTCATGTGAGCCCTAGGTGCAAGTCTGGCTTGGGCTCTCTCGTCCTCATCTTTCAAAGCCTCTTCATAACAGGATGAAAAGGCACTGTATTATGGATCTTGGCCATAAACTCAAAAACTTTCATCTTGCTTGTTTCAGCGTGGGCTCTTGGACCCCACAGGAATTCATAGCATGAAGGATCACTGCGGGGTACCTGTCAGCACTCCAGGTACGTTTGTTTCACAAAATCTTTGGTGATGAGTTTCCTGGGCTCCCCATAGATGAAGTGCTTCTTCCCTTCGTTTATTTTCATCATATTTAACACTTCCCAGATCTGCTCCTCAGCAGCGCAATTGCCCTTTATGAAGATCATGCCCAGGATACTCATCAGCAGGTCGGTCTTGGGCAAACCTCCATCATCGCTTGGCCTGGCATCATAGCTTGCATCCAGTTTGATGATGAGGACAAATATGTGCCTATTGGGATCTGCTTCTTTGATATCAAGGAAAAAGATGAGCTCTAGGTGATCAGAAGCTCTACTCAGAATCTCGGGGAAGTGCTTCTTATACATTTGGATTACATTTCTCATCATATCTGCCTTTGTAATGGGCTCTTTGATTTCATATTTATATGGCAGGTAACGCACGAACATAACTACTTTCTCATCTACATGGCCTCTGGGGAAGTTTTCAGGGGCTTCTGGGTCTTGTGTGCATCCTGGCCTTTCCTCCACTTGGTTGCTGACATTTTCATTAGAGCTTGTGTACGAAACAGCTGCAGCAATAGTGGTAGATCGGGCTCTCCGAGGCCCTTGGGGATTGCTGGCTGTCCCAGCAAGTGAACTCTTGGGAATACCATTAAAACGAGCAGAGGAAGAGGGTGCGTACTTGTCTTCCTCTGCTACAGTGGCCTGAGCACCCGCCAGATCTTCAATCCCTTCTCGGGCCTAATGCTGTCTTTACTGGGTGTGCAATTTACTATTCTGACCTTGAGGCATGATGACAGTTCAGGTGAAGCAGCCAAAAGTGTAGGTGATCTAGTATGAGAGAAAGGATGTGATGGCTTGTGCCCAATCAGCACAACGATATCACTTTGCCTTTGTTAATGGCAACCTCTGCAAGTTTTCCTGCCTGCACTACTTAAGAAATCCACAAGGCCCCTATTCTCTGATCTGTCTGTCCCCAGAGTAGCCTGTGAAATGACAAGAGTGTGTCTTAGTTTGCAACCTGCCAGATCAGACAGGGGCCTACTAAGGGAGTGAAAACAAGGCCTGGCATGTCCAGGCTATGTGGAGGCCCCTCTGTTCTTCTTAGGAGACTTCTCTTTGAGGCCATCTTCTAGATTTCTGACAGGTTCTGGGATCCCTCTGCTCTACCACTTCGCGGCTGAACCCTCATTTCAGTGGCCTCATCTCTCATCTATACTGGAGGAGAAACTGAAGAAGAATCTCATCTGACCAGACCTGCCTGGGGACAGCCAGGAAGACAGCAATGGAAAAGCGCAGAGGAACTCTCTCTATCCTGGGGTAGGTAGGGGTCGCATTCTTCACTCATCTTGATTTCTGGTAGGGCCTGGGACTCCATCCTCTGCTGACCTGAGATCTATTCCCTCAGAGCAAGGCCCTGGCATCCCTGAGATCCACCAGGAGGAAGTTACAAAGGCCTCAGCCTAACAAATCTACCCCACAGCCCATTTTGATCTGGAGTGGATGGTTCCCTTAGAACTCAGGAGCCGCTCCTCTGCTCTTGTTGGGACCTGGAACTCCTCTGCTGGCCTGAGGCTGACACTCTGGTCAGGTGAGTTCTCACCGGGAGAATTAAGAGTGTGCTCCATCAGGGAATCACTATCTAAGGCTTGTCAGCAATCTGACAGGGCCCTATGTCTTTTGCGATGAAGGGCCTCTCAGACTTCACTCAAGTTCTTTACATTTCCTTTTGGCGGGCCCTGGAAACAGTCCCTCTGATAATGTGAAGCCCTTCACATTTTTGAGAAGCCAGTAATGGAATTCAGAATGTGTCACATCCAGCCACTTCCACCTGGGGACTCCCTGGGCTGAGAGCAGGGACGGGACTCTCTAGGAAACCGCACTCTTTTGGGGTGGGTGGTTCCCATAAGTCTCACTCAGATCCTCACCTTTACTTCTTTTAAGGTCTGGGACTCTTCCATCTGCTGGCCTGAGGCCGTAACTGCGGTCTGATGCTGTCGCTTCCTTTAATCTTCAAAGGGGGACTTCAGAGAGTGCTGTATCTGTGTTCTTTGTCAGAGTTCCGCCACAGCTCACCACAGGGGTGGGACGCTGCAGTACACGCCCTCTCACCTGGATAGTGAGGACCCTCACACCTTGTCACAAGGGGTCCCACCTCACTTCCTGGCAGAGCCTCCTGACTTACCTAGCACCAATTATTTTCACTTCCCTGACGCCAGAGGTGGAACGCAGGGTACGTTACATCCGGCTACTCCCATAAGGAGCTTATCAGGCCTGAACGCAGGAGCCTGAGTTCTGCGGGGCCCTTTGGATCTAAGGCGGATAGTTCCCTCAGGTGACTCAGGGACATCAGCTTCACTGCAGGAAGGCCTGGAATGCCGCCCTCTCCTGGTCTGAAGC
The DNA here is from genome assembly GCF_027409185.1 of Cynocephalus volans. Taxonomy (NCBI): domain Eukaryota; kingdom Metazoa; phylum Chordata; class Mammalia; order Dermoptera; family Cynocephalidae; genus Cynocephalus; species Cynocephalus volans. Next base: position 37,928,520 of record NC_084478.1, on the reverse strand, counting down.
CAAAGGCTGGTGCAATGCTGTTACCTCCACGAACCTCGGGAATTCAAAGGGCGGTGCATCAAGCACACCCCGTCCAGGGCCTGCCGGGGCTTACATGAGGTGTAGGGTTCTGCCAGCCAGCCTCTTTTCTGGCGTAGGGGGTGCCGTCATACCTCATTCAGGGACTTTACCTTAATTCCTGACAGGGCCTGGAACTCTTCGGAAACTTTCTCCTCCGCTGACCTGGTGTCATTCTGCCAAGAACAATGCCTTCTCTTCTCTGAGAATTCACAGGGAAAAGTTGGGGAAGCCAATTCCAGCCACACCCCTATGGGCCTCCCAGGGCTGAGAGCATGAGTGTGCTCTTACGGGTGAGGGGGTGGCCTCTGCTTTGTGGTAGATTTGGACTTTGTCGCAACTGCTATAGGGGTCTTTCATTGACTCTTGGGAAGCCTGGGATTTCTCCTTCTCCTTATCTGAGTCAGCCAGCTTTAATCCAAGCCCTTCCTCCCAAACTAGCCCGCCTTACAATCCCCCATCCCAGTCTCCAGAGGGTGACGTGAGGAGCACCTGGGCTTACTATCCGGGCATGGATTTAGAAGAGCTAAAGTCAGGGTAGGGCTCTCTACTGGGGTGGGCAATTCTTTCAGATCATCCTCAGGGTCTTCACTTCGACTTCTTTTAAGATCTGGACTGTGGGAATGAGGATGACACCTGGTCCAATGTCCTCACCACACAGTGAAAGATCACATAAATTTCAGTATAGATCATGTGATAACTGTGGGGTTAGCTAGTACAAAATAGATTTTCGTTTTAATTTTCAATTCAGCAAATTCAGAGTTATAATAGTAATGAAGATATGGATTTGGACTCCACAAATACCTGTCAGCCCCAGTGAATTTAACAAGGAACTGCAACATCTACAATAGTTCTTCATCTACCCTGGAAATATTTGCATTGAAGAACAACTTCCTACTACAGTTTCTGGTGGCAACAAAGGCCACTGGACACAGCCACAAAAAACCCCACTCTATGTTCTACAAAGAACTCATGAACAATGGGAAACAATCTGAGTTGGGGAGTATATCTAGATCCTCTCTCAAGACATTTCCCAACCAGTCCTTTACTTGAAAAGTCAGTGACATAATTACCTTCAGGGAATTCCCCCTTCCGTATCCCCCTCCTTGTATCTGCATCCCCAGTCCATTACGCATCGGTGCTACCAAATGCACAGCGGCTAAAATATCTTTTCTTATCTGGCATCGAGGCAGCTCTCAGCCATGGTACACTGGCAAGGATGCACTGAACCACCAGAGCAGTGAAGAGATGTAGCTGTCCCAGAATCTATTAATCTCATCACTATGTGATTCAGGGGAGCTAGCTATACTCTGCCTGACAAGTGGATAGGGGTCACTAAGGGAGGGTGGGGTGTTGGGCATGCCTCTGGTCCGTTCACTCAATAAGTCTGCCCTCAACTTCTTGCTTGAAATGGTGCTTCAGGGATTCCCAAGCCTATTCACGAAAGTAGTCCAGGACACCACCAGTTTCCCTACCTCCTGTCCTTCTGGTCCCTTTTCTACCCCATGCTGAACTTTGGAGAGATATCCCTGACTACCATATTCCATTGGCTCTCTGCACTTGGTTTAGGTTTTGATCTCTCTCATGGATTCTGGAGATTGTTCTTTGTCCAAGTCCGCCTGATGTTCCTCACTAACTGTCGTTTTCCTGTCTGGTCCCGTTCCTTGGCCCCTGGTTATTTTGACCAAATCCTTCCTTCTCAGTGTAAAGAGAAATGTCTTTTTGACAAATCAGAATTCTAAAGCATGGACTCACTGGTGCTCAAGATATTATTGCAGAAATTTTACTCCTTATAAGTGAGTGATTCTGTTCATTTTCTGTTCATCCTACTTAGAAAACAAGGAAATGCAAATTAAAATAACAGTGAGGCAATATGTTTTCAATCAAGTTTTACTAAAGTTGAAAAGTTTGATGAGGTCTGACGGCAGTAGAAGCGGAGGTCATAGTGATGCGGCTGGTGCAGCGCAGTCTCCCGGCTTTGGCGTTGTCTCTCAGGTCTCGCCTCAGTTCTTGTGCACAGCTACGAAACGCAAGAACAATGGCCAGAACTTGGAAGAATACACGCATCAAATTGAACAGTATGCAGATACTCCTTCTACAGAGAAGTTCCTCCTTTAAGAGAAGGTCAAGTGAGAAGAGCAGCTGAAAGAGACAATTGAAAAATGTCAACGAGCTTTGGCAGATACTGAGAACTTGTGTCAGAGGAGCCAACAATTGATGGAGGTGACAAAATTATCTGGCATTCAGGGTTTCTGCAAGGACTTATTGGAGGTTGCAGACATTTCAGAGAAGGCAGCACAGTGTGTTTCTCAAGAAGAGATTGAAGATCATAATCCTCACCTGAAGAACCTCTATGAGGGGCTCGTAATGACTCAAGTCCACATTCAGAAGGTATTTACACAGCACGGCTTACTCAAGGTCAACCCTGTTGGAGCCAAGTTTGACCCTTATGAACATGAGGATTTATTCCACATGCCGGGTGAGGGGAAGGGGTGAGGAGAAGGAGCGAGGCACAGTGGTGCTAATTAGCAAGATGGGGTACAAGCTGCAGGGGTGCACCCTGAGGCCTTCCCTGTTGGGGGTGGTGAAGGAAGCTCAGCTGCCTCCTGCATATTTTTTTTAAGTCAATTGCTATACCTCTTGAAAGGCGGCTTCATCTTTTCTCATCTATGAGTACTTTTGATGTTTCCCCAAACCTTGTTAGAAAGCTTAAGTAACCAGTGGCTAAACTGGAAATGAAGCTAGTTGCACAGTTGCATTAATGAACTCTAATCTGGGAGTCTGTTCACTGATTTTTTGTGCCATGTGTTTAATAGTCCCAGCTACTTAGAGAAGAGGGCCAACGGGACAGTACAGGACTTCTAGAGTATCATGAATAATCTGGTTTAGGTTGTATCTGCTAAACTCTGTTGAAGCCCAAGGACTTTAATAAAAAGTCCTTTGGAAAATAAAATAAAAAATAAAACTAAAAATAAATAAATAAAAGGTTGATAACATAAAATGCCCACTGGAGCTTAACTTATTCACATATATTAATAGGTGAGACTATAAATTGGTACAGCATTATTGAAGTAGAATATTATCAGCAAATTCATGAAAATTTACAATCATCAGATTCTTTCCACTTTAATTCAATTTGCACATTTCTGCATCATTTCTTTAATAAACCATGCAATTTTGCCCAAGAATTGATGTTCTATAATGCTGATATCAGTTGTATTAATCATAGAAACAAATGGGAAACAACTTGTGGGTCTATCAGGAGGAGTCTTGTTAATTTTTGCACATACAATATTTAGAATTCTAGAAAGTAGGCAAAAGAATGTAATGGATCTCTATATGCTCTTGGAATATTTTGACTTCATTTTATTCGGTGACAGTACCATGGGGCAGAACAATATTGTCATCACCATATGTTAAAAAGTCACCGTATATTTTTATAGCACGTGTGTAACAAAAAACTTACAACAAATTTGAAAATTCTATATATGAGATACTTTAATATGATTAACTTTGTGAAGGGATTGAATTTTGGACCAACATATGAAGGAGGCAGAATTGTGGTTTATCTGTATTGCTAGAACATTTTGGCAACTAGAATATATGCACTATTTTCTTTGTAATTCAAATATTTAATTAATAACAGAAATAGTAGGTGTGTACTATAGAGACAAAGTATGTACATGTATTAGACATAATGGGAAAAGCCTGAAACCTGGATGTCTTAGCACATTAAAAATTTCTTTCTTATGCAAAAAAAAATAATAATAATTGATGTAGATTGGCAGGGAGCTTCAGCTGTGCAGTGACTCCGGGATCCAAGATCCTTCCATTATGTGGCTCCATGCGCAACACGGGCTCTCCATTTTTGCTAATGAATGGAACAGAAAAAGTATAGAAGTGGCAAACTAGCTTTTAAATGCTTTGATTTGAAGGGAAAAAGCATGCTTCTCCTCATATTTTACTGTCAAGGGTAGTCGCATGAACTATCCTAACTACGTGTGCACTGGCAATGAAGTCACTATAAGAAACAAGGATGGAGAGGAAGACACAAAGTGGATGAACACTTGCATCCTTTCCAATTAACGGTTAAATAGTAGGTACTTAATAAAAAGCTACTGTTATAATTTGCTGTGATAAGAGCCTTTTTCATTCTTAAAGGAGTTTCAGAGAATATCAAATGTCCTTGCTACTCAACATTTCCTAGTATCTGTATGTCACATGTGTTTTCAAATTCACGATCGCACAAATTTTCCAAACAGTCCTCTAATTCTTAACAGGGAGCGTTCACCCTTCTCCACTCAACAGTACCTTTCTGCACTGACCTTTTTAATAACCTCTAAATCTCAATAGACTGACAGATTCCTTCTTTCTTTTGGTGCATGGTCTCTGCTACCCACCAGTTGATGAACATACCTGAGCACTTGTAGTGGTGCCTTTGGGCACAGAGGAGAACCAGGATTTTCTCCTGGTGAAGATACAGATAAGCATCAGGAGAATGATGGCGAACTATATTTTCTTTTCTCATCCAAGCTGGCATGTCTCCCAGGGAGACATTTTCTACATCTGTGGTAGACTGAATAATTGCTCCACAAAGATTCCCATACCCTTACCCCAGAAACCCATGAGTATGTTATGTTACATGGCCAAAGGCATTTTGCAAATGGAATTAAACATATGGAACTGACCTTAAAAATACTGAGATTAAACTGGATTGTCTGCATGGGCCCAATCTCATTACATGAACCCTTACAAACAGAGAAATTTCTCCATCTGGAGGGAGAAGAGAAAAGCAGCAAAGAGGGAAGTTAGATTCCAAGCAAGATACAGTTTCCATGTGCTGTTTCTGACTCAAGAAGTAGGAGCCCACAGGCAAAGACTGGAGAGAGTCCTCAAGGAACTATGGAAGCTCCAGCTGACAGCCAGCAAGGAAACTCTTCCCACTCTTACAAGTCTTCATAGAACTGAATTCTGAGAACAGCCTGAATGAGTCAAGAATGAGACTTTACCCAGTGCTTCCTATTAAGAAGCCAGGATTTGACGGTCTGATTTGGACTTGTGAAACCCTGAGCAAAGAAATCAGCAGAACCAACTCATACTTGTCCCCTACATAAGTGTAAAAAATAAATGTGTGTTGTTTTAAGTCCTGAATGCATGGCCATATATTATGTCAACATTGGGAACTACTATGTCCTCCTACAAAGACACCAGGGTTTTCAAGAATCCAGCTTCTGAACATATTTCTGAACAGTGATTTCCTAGGTTCCTCCTCATCGACCCCTTACTAGGGAGGCTTTATTTTTGTGCCATTTAGTTAAGCTCACTCATCAGTATACCGATTCAGTGACAGCCTCAAGTAAGTCACCAAATTATGTTCTCCTTTCTTTCTAACCTCACCTGCTTTCTTTTTTTTTTTTTTTTTTTTTTTGTCGTTTTTTCATGACCGGCACTCAGCCAGTGACTGCACTGGTTAGTCCTATATAGGATCCGAACCCGCGGCGGGAGCGTCGCCACGCTCCCAGCGCAGCACTCTACCAAGTGCGCCACGGGCTCGGCCCGTAACCTCACCTGCTTTCTAAAATCTCCTCGTTAACTTCGGGGTTATCTTTCACAAACCAGTAGATTCTGTACCAAATATGACTCGACTCACAAGTAGATTTGGAAAAAAATCTTTGAGAGTGTGGCTGAAGCACCCAGAGTGGAAGAGGAAACACCTAAACTTCACTGCAAAATAAACAATTACGGGGAAGGGACCATTGTTATCAGAGGGTTTCCATGGTGAAAGATGTGATAGGGGTTGTCTTCACGGAGTTGGAGTGCTCTAAGTCAGGAGAAAGGAAGGAAGGTTATTCTGGACTTTCTTTCACACAGCAAGCAGGGCGCAGTCTTCGTGGAAGGAAGCAGGGAAGAGCTGGACAGCAGGTCAGGATGCAGATTTGGGCCCGAGGGCTCACTGGGGCAGGCTCAGAGGAAGACAATGTAATTCAGGAAGTGCTGGGTCTGTCCCATGTGCCAGCACCTGGGCAAACTCAGCTTTTAGAAAACCCTGAGGCTACGACCAAGTAGAACCTAGGCAAGTGAGGCCCATTGGGAGTGTCAAATGGCGTTTAGTTCTCATTTTCTTCATTTATTACACCTGGAGTTAGTACAGTGGCCCCAGGTTCCGCCTTTTCATTGGCTAGAGACATTGTGCAGTAGTGAGAAGAAAAATGAAGTAAGACACACATGGCTGTCTTAGGCAAGGAGAAGTGGGAACAGTGTGTGCTCTAAAAGAACTCAGACCAGGGTTCTAACTCTGAAATTATGAGCCACATGAAGTCAGGCAAATTGCTAAGTTCTATGAGGCTCAAGCTCTTTGTGAAGTGAGCGTGATAAGCCCTGCGTTGCATGATTCCAGGGTTCAAAGTAATGTATGAAAGCCCCTGCAACAGTGCCTGGAATTTGCTGCATTTTTAATAACTGGCAATGATTACTATTATTATTTTGAACCCAGACCCTACCAAAATCTTCTCGGTGATATTTTTTGTAAACCAAGAGATCTCAGAGAATTTCCGTTCTATGATACAGCACACAAATCAGTCAAAATGCTGCTTAGCAAGGGAAACTCAGTTACTTACTATATAACTTTTTGCAGTCATATTATTCATTGTGAGTGTGTGGGAGTATTCCCCAAATGGATGTAACTTAAGGCTCCTAGAATATGTGTCAAGGACTTACTCCTTCCATCCTTTCCAAATGTCCTTCATCCAAACCACACCTATTTTCGTTTATTTCACTTCCATTAAAAATCTAGCCCTTAAGAGTTTGCCAAATTACACTCAAGACAACCAAACAAAATGCCCTTTTAATGGAGTGGGATCTGTTCTCTTCCAAGCCAGAGTGAATAGTGGCAGCAGAGTGCCTTCTGAGCACACCTATGTCGAGTGATATCACCCTTATTTCTCAGAAACTCCCCGAAGCTGATGTGCATAAAACACATACTTTGTGCACCGTACTGAAAAAAGGACACTGGGGAAGGATACAGGACACCTTTTATTCCTGCCCATGACACCAAAGTAACAGCTAAATGCAGTTCTCCATACTAGGAATTAGTCCAGGACACACCTTTTTGAGGATCTGGCCTCTGGTCACCACTCCCACAGCCTCATCTGACCCACCACCCAGCCTAACTTAAAATGAACTCATTATAAGGATGTGCAGTTTCCCGAGATTCCAAATTCACCTGCCTCAGGGCATTTGCACTTGACTGCTGTCATCTGCATCCCCCAACCATAATTTGTCTTGGCCTTTATGTTTTAGGGTATATCTCACCATCTTCATTACATGACAGCTGCTCTTAGACTTTAAAATTCAGTGGGCCTAGGTAGGCCTTGTTTATCTTTAGGCTCCCCAAATTAGCACAGAGCCTTTCAAAGAGCAGATGTTCGAGAAATGTTTGAGAAATAAATAATGAGACAGAGTGCAAGAGGTCTATTTTATTACAATGTAGATGTATTTTCTCCTACATTCTTGAATAAGCTAATCATAAACAAGTACATATCTCCTACGTTTACAGAGCAGACTACAAATCACAAGTAAATACAAGAATTTATAATATTTTACTTTTTTCACTCTATTTCTTGACTCCAACTATTTTACCACTGTGTCTTTTCACATGTCCAAGGAAATGCCTAATCCCATACCATGTTATATTTTTTGAGATCACTTAGTAAGATGGAGCATTTCACAACTGCTTTTATAAAATAGTAATACTCTTATTCTTAAAACTCTTACACGTCAATAAGTATGACTTATTATCACTCTTAAATTTTGATTCCGAAGCTACTTAAACTTTCTATGAAGAGGAACATTTAAACCAATATCCAAGTTACCACACAGAACAAGAACACACACCTTACACACTGTGTTGTTGCCAGTTTGCCAGCCTCAACCGAACCTCCACCAATGAGAACATTAGCTGTCCTCTTCAACAACACAGTCAAGAATTTTCCTCAGCCTTCACTTGGGGCAGGAAGAGTGCTGGAAATGGCTGTAGAACGAGCCCTGGCCATGGCAGCAATACGAGCCCTATCTGCAACTCTGGCTCGGGCTCGCTGCCCTTCTTCTATCAGAGCCTCTTCAAACAAGGATGGGAAGTCACTTGGGACGGTCCCATGGATTTTGGACAAAAACTTAAGAACTTTCATCTTGCTGGTTTCAGCGTAGGCTCTTGGACCCCACCTGAAAAGATAGCTTGGAGGATCACTGTTGGGCACCTGACGATATTCCAGGTACATTTCTTTTACCCAATCTTCAGTGAGAAACTTCCTGGGTTCCCCATAGATGAAATGCTCCACCCCATCATATATTCCCATCATATTTAGCACTTCCCAGATGTGCTGCTCAGTGGCACAATTGCCCTTCGAGAAGATGACAGCCAGAACAGTCATCAGCAGGCCAGTCTTGGGCAAGCCTGTGTTGTCATTCACTCTTCCATCACAGCTTAGATCCAGTTTGTTGACGAGGACGTAGAGGCTCCCGTTGGGACCGACTTCTTTCACATCAAGGCCAAAGATCAGCTCCAGGTCCCTAGAGGCTCCCCTCAGGATCTCAGGGAATTGATTCTTATCCATTTTGATCACATTTCTCAGCATATCTACCTTTCGAATGGGCTCTTTCCTTTGATACTTGTACAACAGGTAACGGACCAGGTTTGTAACCTTCTTGTCTAAAGGGTCTAATCCCATGTGCTCAGTGGAAGCCTGGGCCTGTGAGGCATTTGGCCTTTCCTCAGCTTCGCTGGTGGTGCCTTCATTAGGTCTTGTGGATGAAGCAGCTGCTGCAGCAGCAGTGCTGGATGGGGCTTTCTGTGGTTCTTGGTGATGGCTGAGTGTTCCAGCAGCAGATGACCTCTGGGGATTTTCTTTGAAGCGAGGAGACGAGGAAGTCACGGACTTTTCTTCCTCCGCTGCAGTGGCTGGAGCACCCTTCACAACCTCAGGTTCTTCTCGAGCCTGGCGGCGTTTCTCACGGGCACGGAGCTTACTCTTCTGACCCCGAGGCATGATGACTGCGGTCAGAGACAGCAGGCAGGAGTGTGGGACAGAGGGCAGATGATTCAGTGACCTGTAGGAAAGAGGATGAGATGGTGTGATCCTCCTCAGCAGGGCAACACCACCTCGGCTTTATCAAAGGCGGCCTCTTACAGGTTTCTTGGAGGGCACTGCTCAAGGAACCCACAAATCTCCGTTTCTCTGATGAGCCTTTCCCCTGAGGACCCTGCCGAAGTAACTAGAGTGCACGTTAGGCTGCAGTCCTACAGTTGTACCTGCGTCTTACTGGGGGCTGCCAGTCTGGCAGGTGCATACCCTGTGGAGCTTCTTCTGTTGTGGGGTAGGAAATGTTTCTCTCAATTCACAGTCAGAGTCATCACCATGACTTCTGGCATAACCTGTGATCTCTCTATTTAAGAGCTTTGATGCTGACTCTCTCACTCCAAAGCCCTCAGCTCCCTCATGGCCTAGAAGAGGAATTGAGGGGGAATCTCATCTGACCACATGTGACCAAGGACATCTTGGGATGGCAGCAATGGCAGCACTCTGATTTCCGTTCTGTTCTGGGGTAATTAGAGTTCTTGGTCCTCACTCAGAATCCTCACCTTTTCTTCTTGTAGGGCCTGGTTTCCCTCCCTCTGCTGGCCTGAGACGTATTCCCTCAAAGCAAGGCCTTCACATCCTGAGCCTCCTGAAGAGGAAGGATATTAGGGAGCTCTCAGACTTATCTTCCTCTGGGACCCCATCAGGAGTGACACAGTATGTAAAGCTTCGTGAAACCCCCTCTGTTCACTCTGTATTACAGTTTCTCATCAGGATTCCTCACCTTGACAGCCTTGTTCCTTCCCCTCTGCAGCCCTGAGGCCTACACCAATCAGACCAAGGCCCTCATACACCTGATACCCCAGAGTATGCCATGGGGCAGGGGCGGGTTGTGTACTCAGAAGGACACATCCACCCAGGGTTTCCCAAGGCTAACCACAGAAGTAGAACCTGCCTCCCTCAGTCCACACATTGACTTGCCAAAGGGCCTGAGTCACCTCCTCTTAATGACCTGCCACTGCCCTGTCAGACCAAGGCCCTCCTCCCCTTGTGGTCACTAAGGATAAAAAGAGGATACCTTAGCCTCACAGTTCTGTAGAAGAGCTACCAGGGCTCACTGTATTGGTGACGCTCTGTGGGGATCCCTTTGTTGTGGGGGAGAAAGCCTTCTCAATCGTTGCTCAAGGTTCTGAACTTATTTCTCAGGTTCACGGAAGTGGACTCCCTCTGCTGACCTCAATCAGCTAGCCTTACACCGAGGCGCTTATGCATCCTCCCCCACCCCTGCCAGAAGGTGAAAAGAGGGATCACCTGCAGCCTTACAGCCATGCCAGGGGCCTCCCGGGCTGACAGCAGGGTGGGGCTCTGTAAGGCCTCCACTGTACTAGGGAGGCCGTTTTTTGCACAGCTCAAATACAAACATTTAATTTACTCGTGGCGGATTCTGAGACTCCTTTCTCTGCTGTCCGTGGACAGAAACCCTCGTGCAACTCCTTCATCTACTTCAACCACTAAAAGTTGGAAGATGGGTGTGTCATTCTGCCAGGTGCAGGGCTCTGCAGGGACCTCTCTGTTATGGGGGAGGGGGAATTCCACTGAACTCATACAGGGCCCTTCACTGGCTCTTGGCAGGTCCTGGGACCCTCCCTCTGCTGGCTTGATGCCAATACCCAAGTCCAATGCTGTCGCTTCCTTGATTCCCCACAAGGGTAATTCTGAGGGCCATATCTCGGTCCATCAGTGCCAGGGACCTTCTGAGGCTGACGGGAGGGGTTGGGACTGGAGGACCTTCCCTCTTTGGGGGTAGGGGGAGCCCTTAAATCTTACTCGACGTCTTCACCTTACCTTTCGGCAGAGCCTGGACGTCTCCCTCTGCTGGCTAGACGCCAAGGGTCTCACGGCAAGATTTCGTGTCTCACAGCAAGGTCTCCCGTCCCACAAACTCCAGAGACGGAAGCCAGTGTGCACCTTATCCGGGCACCCCTGCGTGGGGTCTCCCCGGGCTGATGGCGTGAGCGGCGCACTAGGTACGGAGCGGCGCGGTTCTGTGGTGCCCCCTGTGTTGCGGAGTGGGTGGTTCCCTAAGTCCTGTCCTCAGAGGTAGATCCCCAGTTTGACTTCTGGCTTCACTGACTGAAGGATCCTTGTGGAAATTCCACCTCCCTATAAGCTCTGGACAGTTTCACAACTTAAACCCTTACACATAGTAAGTTTGCTTCCCAGGCACGACGTGAGGTGGACAGGCTGCGGCACCAGGTAGGGGCACAGAACAGGTTCTGAACCATCCGAGAAAGTGCACAGTGACCATGGTGTCCCTTCACTAGACGAATGTAGACATCTGGGAACTTTCTGTTCTCAAAGGTTTAACTTCTACGGAGAAGACGCACATGAGCAGAATTTTGTGAGACGAAGGTCTTTTCACTTTATCCAGCGTTGCACTGTAATGTGTAGTGAAATTCATTTTATTTTAGACTTCATTCATAGTAATAAATGTTCTAATATTACTGCTTTTTGCATCGAGGCTCTTGCTTTTACAGTAGTGATCTATACACCATCTCTCAGAAGTCACTTATTCATTTGAATAACCCGTGGACTTTTCCTTCTGATTTTCTAAAATGATGATCATATTTTCAGCAAAATTTTCTATTTCTTCTAAATATTCCTAACTTTTATTTGTTTTTGTATTCTGGTCCTCTGGCTATGTACTTAGCACACTGCTGCGTCTTGCTGCTTAGTTTACTGGTAATGCTCCAATCCTTTTACATTTCACTTTTCAGTTTGATTTCTACAGATTATAGGAAATGGAAATTCCTTTTTAACGTTCGTTTGCTAAATGTTATTATCATGCATTTGTGTTGAATTTTTTTCAAAATATTTTTCTCCACCTCAGTACATGATCAGAAGCCTTCTTCTTCCCCTTTTTTCCCCCTTCATCTGTTAATGTAATATTTTAGGCAGTTTTTTTTTCACAATGTTATATTATCTTTACATTTCTTGCACGCAGCCTTTTTTTGTTTTTCCTTCATTTAAGTCACTGCTATATGGAACCTGCTGTGTATTTATATAGACTCTTTGCCTGTGTGTGGATGAACATGGCTCTAGTGAAATTTTCTTAGCTTAGATTGTTCTCAGCTGGTTTTCTTACTGAAGAGAACGAGCCTCGGTTAATAAATCGACAATTTACTCATTGTTTTGTAGGCTTTGGATGTGCTTCCATAAGACGGTGGTTAGTTGTTTGGTGATTATTTGGTCTAACTGGCCCCCATCTGCCTGGTCCTGAAACACTTGAGGGTGGTTGGAATTTAACTACACTTTTGCCTTTTTTTCTGCTCTATTACAATTTTCTCTTTCTGTTTGTACCAATTAGGTGATTCATATTTTTTCTAAATAGTGATTTATTTTCATTTGCATTTTTACATTTAATGGCCATGCATATATTCTTTTCATTTTAGAAATTCTCAAACATATTCTACAGTAGAGAGAATACACCTGAGACTCAGAATCAGAAGTCATCAATACATGGCCACTCCGGTTCATCTGTGCTTGTACTTAACACCATCTCTGCCACTGGAATAATGTAAAACAATCCTAGACATCTTACCATTTCATCGTCAATATTTTAGTATCTGATTCTAAGAGAAATAAGCATAAAGCAAGTACACATATCCTACCTTAACAAATTAATTCCTTAATGTAATCAAATGTCCAGTTACATTTCACATTTGCCTGACTGATATTTATTTAAAATATATATATAAATATATATGTATTTAACCAGGTTCCAAATAAAATGTAATCATGGCCATTGCTTTTTATGTCCATTAATTTATAGGTTCTTAACCCCCCAAACACACAAACATACATTATGTCTTTTTGCTTGTAATTACGTGTTAAACAAAAACAAAAAACAAAACTGGTCTAATGTTCCGTCCAGGTTCACATGGTCTGGATTTTGCTTAACATTGCCTTTGTAGCGAGGTTCCTAGGTATGAGAGCAAGAATAATAGAAGAGGAAGCAGAGACTCCAAACATCCTCAAACTGGTAGTACTGTGGTGAATGCTTGAAAGTCTTTTTTTCTGTTGTCTACTTATTTCTGCGTTTTGAGGGTCCAGTCCTATGCATGGAGTGTTCCTGACAGTATGTTTGAAGGATATTTAACAGTATTCACAGTCTACTGAGCTAGAATAGTTTCTCCAAGGATCAAAGATATACTCTTATTCTATCTTCCAAGATTCCCATAAAGACAGCAAGTGTAGCAGCGTAAAAAAAAAAAAAAAAAAATGATAGACTAAAACTGTACCAGTTCTTCAGGCTAGTTCTTGTTCTTTGTTGGTAGAAACACCTTGTTACGCTGCCCACAACTCGAACTCCACCAGCATCAGTACTCTGATCAATGTTGAGACCAGCAAATTAATCCCGATGCAGATTAAATACAGGGAGAAGATATGCACTGTTCTAGGAAGCATTAAAATACCATAGATAAGTGTGACACAGAATTAGTAATACTGCTGCCTAAATGTATGCAGAACTCAAAGATTATATTTGCAGTATTACACACGGATGTAAAACTGCGTATCTTTCCTCCACACGAGAGTACATATTTGAAATAGCGCAGTACCTAAAAAAAAAAAAAAAAACATTGTAGCGGGTAGTACATGAGCCCATGACAAAAGTTATGCACATTTTCAGTAGTGAATACCTTTGTTTTTCCCTTGTAGTCTTGAATATAATACTATTAAAAAGTTCCTTGCAACTCATATGGAATTATATAAGATAATCAGTGGAAATTATGAGTAGAATAAGTTTGTTTCTGACCTTTCTAAGTGTTCATGCTACTTAAACACAGAAGAAAGAAAAGAAATTCATATAAGTAATTTTGCAAAGGAGCTTAGAATGGTGTGGCTTAATTGTTTACATATATTCATCATATTTTATATTTATATCTAATATTAATATTATGTAATATTTTGTAAATTATATTTACATACATTATATGTATAATATTTTTACAGTCCTGACTTTTATTTAAAGTCATAAATGAACATAAACAAGTTAAAATAATATACGTAACAAGATAAGAGCCTCCAGTCTAGGTGTCAAAGGAGATGGTCCACAGCATCACTCTCTCCCACAAATCAACCAATTTACAACTATTAAAAAGCAACGACAGCCAAGCTGGGGCTGCTAGAGCTCAGGGGAAGAGGAGGAGAGACCAACGGCGTTCATGAAGGTGGGGGAAGCCACGATGAGAGAAAGACAGAATCGCTCCCACCATTTTGAGCCCTGGCTGCTTCAAGGCTGTCCCTGCTGAGCACATGGAGTAAGAGGTGGCAAAAGCCATTGCTGTGCCTTTCGTATGAAGTTGCTTGGAGTCGGCAGGGGAGATGAGGGCCCTCGTGGCCCTCAGGCCAGCAAGACCACTAACAGGGTTCCCATGGACCCACATAGGAGCAAGGGCCCACAGGCAACAGAAAAAAAGAGCCACTCAAAGGCCAGTGAGTCATTGCAAAGGACTGGTACATGGCCTGTCTCATGTGAAGTGTTTGGAGAACAGGTGGTGGGGGAGAAGGGTCCACAGGGAAAAAACTGGTGCACATTGTGGACAGCTGGCCTGCCCCCAAGTCAGCTCAGGATCATTATGTGTGCACTGGTCAAGAATATAGAACTGCAGGGGGAGCAGCTTGTTGAAAAGACTGAGGTCAAGACCAGGGTTTCTACATAACTCAGGTGTACCTGATCTCATGATTCCTGGAAGTACCTACAAAGTCAACCATTAAAACCTGAGCTGCAAAAATGCCTTCCCCAGGGGATCAGCAGGAAAGCAACAATTTAGCTCAAGCAATGGGCTCAAGTGCTGGGCCCCACGGGATGTTCCCCAATTTTTGAAGTAAGCAAAGGGCAACAAATTAGTTCAAGTGCAGAGCTGAAGGAGTGGAAACAGTGAATAATCCAACACAGAACTGAAAGAAAAACAAAATACCCACAGTCCAGAGACAAAATTTGATGTTAACTAGTAGAGGTGTCATTTAACCAAGAAATCTATAAAACTAGGAGGGCCAGAAGTCCCCTGGGCCCCCAAGCCATAGAGGGGGTAGGGCCAGGGGCCTCAGCCATGCCCCTCAACACCCACAACCAGCCCAGATATGACCACTGAGCATCCACAGGAAACACCCAGGGCTCCTAACCTGGGGCAGTGGGGGGCCGAGGGCTTTGGCCACACCCCCTGACATCTGCATTCAGCCCAGCAACCACCAAGCCACCACTGGAAGCCCCCTGGTCTCCCCTGCAGGAATGAGAGGGGTGCCATGGGCATCAACCACGCCCTCCTCCTTCCTCCTTCTCCTACCCTATTTCCTTCCCCTCTCCACATCCCACCCAACTGCTCCACAACAACATCTTAGAATGTAAAAACAGATGGAGACAGGGACTTGCCCCTCCTCCCACAACCAGCCATGCCGCTGCTGCCATGTTGCCTGCCCAGGGTTTTGAGGCATGGAGCTGAGGACTGACCCCTCCTCCTGCAACCAGGCTAGGAGCATGCCCAAAACACCACTCCATATGTCCACAGCCACCACTGTAGCCACAGCTGCCACAAAAGAAGCTAGACACGGCAACCACTGTGCAGATGGCCTACCAGCCACTCAAGTGCATCGACAGTAGGAGAGTCACCAGCGGAGACCAAAGAAATGAAGAGGATGCCTCTCTCCACTAAGCCCATTCCAGAGTGCTAGAAGAAGCATCTACTCTACAGTAGTGTTGGGGGACCTGAACACACCTTTCTCAGAACTGGACAGATCATCTAGGCAACAAACCAGCAGAGTAACCGTTACTCATTCAGGAGGAGAGAAGAAATCCAGGGTTATCAGAGGTGGGAGGGAGAGGGAGAGGAGCATGGGGAAAGACTGGATAAAGGGGCATAAAGAATAAGTATGATTTGTAACAATATATGTGCTAATAATATTGATTTGATCAACATACGTCAATGTTGAACCCCCAAAATATGTATAATCAATTATGATTCAATAAATAATGATAATGATAATAATAATAATAATAGTAATAACAATAATAATGTACACGTGAAAGTACCCTGTAAATAATAAGACATGCAAACATTTTTGTTATTATTATGTGACATCAACCATGAAGCTTCATCAAATTCTGAAAAAAATAAAATAAAAAACCCAAAAATATATAGTTTACTTAACCCCAGTGAGTTTGAGGTTCTGTTAAAATGCAGTACTATGAGCAGACAAGTTAAAATGGTTGTAAGTCACTTTAAAAATTACTGATATCAAAAGTATATTCACTGTTTTACTTCCATTCTTCACCATATTACATATCCCACATTTTAATTTTAAGCTAGTTAATTAATTGGAAGAAGTTCAAACTGGTCATACACATTAAATTTTATCATAAAATAAAATAAGAAAAAATACAATTTTTAAATGTTATTTAATTTTACACCTTTTAAAGGCTATTAATGTGTTTTTGTTTGCAAATAGGAAAAACAGAGATATGTGGTTGCTGTCAAGATTTGTGAAATGTCTATGATTTTGCCCTTCTTGCAAGCTAATGAGTAAGTTGGCCTGTCACAGTTTCACGAATGGTGGCAGAAGACATAACCCTCCTGGGTAAGAGGCAAAAGACTTTATCACTCATAGCAATAGTAACAGCCAGAGTATGAGCATTTTCTTACACGGTCTCCCTGTATTAGTCCGTTTTGTGTTGCTATGACAGAATACCTGAGACTGGGTAATTTATAAAGAGAGGTTTATTTGCCTTATGATTCTGGGCCAGCTGCGTCTGGCGTGGGCCTCAGGCTGCTTCAGCTCATGGCAGAATGCGGCAGGCAGCAGGGGGTACAAGCAGATCACATGGTGAGAGGAAGCAAGAGAGAGAGGGGAGGTGCCAGGGTCTTTTAAACAAACAGCTCTCGTGGGAAGTAGTAGAGCAAATTTCAACTCAGGCCCCCCTCTCCGAGGGAGAGCATTAATCTTTTCATGAGTGGTCCACCCCCATGACGCAAATAAGCTCCCAACACTGCCACATTGGGGATCAGATTTCCGCATGAGTTTGGTGGGGACAACACATCCAAACACTATCACTCCCAAAGTCCTAGTTTCCACAGGTGACATGAAGAGGTCCAGGTGAACAGCACATGAAGTGGGTTGAATTACAGGAGAGGAAACTGAGTTTAGGAAAGCTGAATCTTGAATAATGTGCAGTAAGCTCAGTTTTCCTCTGCTCAGGAGATGTTTTATGTATCTTCCAAGGCTGTTCTCTATACACACTTAGCCAATAAGATATTTGGAACAAAGAGCAACCAGTGTCTCACTTGCAAGTTGTACAGAAATACAAGCAACCCATGAGAATTGTCCCCTAACAGTTACATATTCTATTTAATAGTTCAAGTCATTTGTATAGTCGATTTTCTCTTTCTTAGACCTAAACTTTTTGGGCAGTAATGTGAATGACCTTACTTCAGGGGGAAAAACACCTTTACAAAAATGATTCTATCACTTAATCCATTTTATTAACCTCCATATGAATATTACACATTTGGGAGAAAATGAACAGTAGGACATCAAGTTAAAATTCACATAAACAAATTGTTTTCAAGTACCATATATTTAAGTGGCAAATTATTCACAAAATGCACTCACTGTTGTAAAGCTTATTGCAGATGAGTTTCTTCAATAGGAAGTGAAAGCTTAACCAAAATTAAATAAGGTCTCTTCTTTTTTAATTTTGTGTTAAAACTAAGATAGTATGTAGAAATATGTCTATGTGCCCCTAAGTGGATTTAATTGAATATATAAAGGACAGCTAAATGAATATAACAAAAAGTGCAGGTTTGGGAAAAATCCTCCATCCTCTTAAGTTGTAAACACACTTACCATTAGTAAGTGACAGATAGATATTCTTGATTGTTCTGACTCCAAAGTTCTAAGTTTTTCAGTGGCACAATAATAAGCACTCATTCTCCTAATCTTAAAACATATTTTATAGTCTCTGATGTCCGTGAAAAAGGAATTCAAGGAGATATAATAATCCATGAATCCTTACCAGTGTTGTAATTGGAGTATCTTCTGGTTGCAGGGAGATTTTTGAAGAATCAAATATAAAATTAGATTTAAAGATTTAAAGGTTTACAGTTTAAAATTCTAAGCACTGTGATGTTCTCTTTACAAAAACCTGAGGAGTGCTCATTACTTTAGCATTGAAAAGAAAATACCTCTATTTATATTTTTGAACCCACCAGTGAATTTAACAGATGAAATTTCTTGTTGAGGAGGATGGGGAGTATGCTTTTTGAGCAAATAGTCTTCAAATCAACTCAAATCACAGATACACAAAAAACTGCTAAAAATCTTCTGGTTATTATATCACTTATCAAAATGAATTAAAACTATGTTTCAAAACCAAATATAGTCATATTAAAATTGCCTATATAAAATAGTCAAAAACATATCAGCTGTGCCTCTAAAAATTCATGAGTGTAAAAATAAAAACATTGAAAATGTCATGTTAACTTGAAGATCCCTTATGATTAATTTTTATTTCTTGCTACAAGTTTAGAAACATGACATTAATTACTGCACTAAATAAAAAAAAAAAATCTTTCTTGTGAACTGACCATGGTGAATAAAGTCCACATTTTAAAAATATGAGTGAGTTTCTCCTTAACACTGACATAAAAACAGTCCGTGACTAGACTTGCATCAATCCTTCCCACTGTCTCAAAATATATTTGCACTGTTACAGTAAAAACAGTTCACCGGCTGTTTATGTAAAAATTATTTGACAAAAAACAAGCATGGCCATATGGAGCTCTAGCTCTGCTGTGGGAGCATGTAGAATAATTTTATAGGCTGTAGTACATAATGGTTATGCTAAGTAGGGAGTCAACTATTACAGGCACATTACATTAATAGTTAATCTGTCCTTTTATCTACTAAGTACTTACATTTCTTAACAGCTTGTAGTTCCGAAACAAGTTAACAACTCACCGATTAAGAATTAAAAGTTTGGAAATGACAAAATATTTGATGTTATGTTCACATATACAATATTCACTTTCTAATTAAAGATATTATTTAAATCATACATGAGCTGGGTGATATGAGTGTGAAAGGGCAGCTGAAATCTCATTTCTAACTAGAGGTTCCAAAAAATACGTTTAAGCTACTACACCATTGATTTAAAAGAAAAAAATTAATTGCAAGAGGTACTTCATGTAAGAGCCAAATCAACATACATGCTTGCATTTCTATAGTGTAAGAATTGTACCTTACTCACTTTTATATATTTTGCAGTATCTACTGCTGTGCCTTGCACAAAGGGAGCATGTAATAAATATTTGCTGAATAGAATTCCATTAGAAAGAATTAGTTATAAATGTCATTGGCAAACTCTCAAATCCCTTATGTTTGTTTAGAACTTCTGGAATACCTCAGCTGATAACCCTTATTTATTATATATACGGCATACTTGAATTTTCATTAGGTTATGAAATTCCAATATTTAACTCACATTAATTTTCCCTTTTGAATTGTTTACATATTGAGAGCTAGAGCCAACTGAAAACCAAAACTGAACAGCTAGTTCTCATTCAGCAAATTGGAGTACTTGACTTGAGATCCTTTAAAAGAAGGTGGAACCCAAAATGGGGAAGGAAAAAGTCAGGTTAGAATCCAGTCACTGACATTTGTATGTTTTGGTCAACACTCTGACAAAAAGTTGTTCATTGACATGTGGCTCTGTCATTAATAACTTCAAAATGTCCATTGAGCGTCATGGTGACATTAATAACTGAGAAAGAAACCACAGCAGACATAGTTCTATAAGAAAACTGTTGCAGACAAACCATCTATTTTTAAAATGTTTATTCTCTAAGGTTTTCATGATTCATTTGATACATGAATGCCTAGTTTCAACTCATGATCTATGTGGTTTTTTTCCTCCATACCAATCCCAAGACAAATACATTAATCTTTTATTCAGAGATTTAGGATTCCACATAAAGAATTTCAGATTGGTAATGGATTTTCTTCTTTATAAATGGTAAACATAATTTGCATATGAGTTATTATGTCTCAAAGGACACGTAAAAAGGCTGCAAACTCTGGTATGGATATTGGTTCATGAAATACTACATTCACAATCAATAAAGATGCATTAGGAAAGTCATTTGAAAGAACATTCTAGGAAACAAAGTCATTAAACTGACATAGACACAGATAGTGACACCTCAAAGTTTAATGTTTGAGTGATGGGACAAATAAATACTGGAGTCATGGAAGTATCAATTCTTTAGTCAATGGAAGTAGCAATGGAGTAAAACACATGACTAGAAGAGACTCTAAGATGTAACATTATTATTACTCCATGATATTAATGTTTAAAAGAAAGATTAAACTTTTTTTTAGTTGAGTTTGTTTTACATGATACAAATAGCATATCAAAAAGAATTTTTCAGGGGTTCACATATATTTATTCATTTTTACTACAGTATGTGATGAGAATAACTGTTTTTTATCACTTTAAAATATGTTTTTATAAAACAAGAAAGCCTGCTGCTCATTTGTTGACTACAAGAAGTGGTATTTTTAGTAAAATGTTAGATACATTTATATTTAAGATGTCAGGGGTACGTACACAATTTGAGAAGGTAACAGTACGAATATTGAGAGATATACTCACCCAAAATGGCACAGTATGGGTAGTGTGAATAATGGGTGATATTATTGATGAATTAAGATGTAATTAGAGAAATAAAAGTCATCTAGTATAAAGAAATAAGAATATATTTGAGGAGTGGTTTGAAGTTTCTTAATTATGAAAATACATAACTATAATATTTTTTAAACAGTCATTGTATGTTATTTAGATATTTATATTCAGCTTTTTATTTTTGAAAGTAAGTCATTGTCCAAAGAAGAAAGAAAAATCATCCGTAATTTTCAAGATATAGCCTACATGGGTATATTTTTAAGGTTTTATTCACAATATTTTAAATTTTATGTAATATTAGTTGCAGATTCTTTCCCATCTGTATTTTTACTCTTTTTATTTATTTTATATATAAAATTTTTATTTTTGTAGTTAAATCTATCATTATTTTTACGTGATTTCTGTGTTTGAAATCGTATTATTAAAAGTTGTTCTCTCTCCCAGATGTTCTTTATATTCTTCCAGTGCCCTTTTTTACCTTGAAATTTATAACATGTGTATTTACCAGGCAAAAATCATAAATAGGTGGTCTGCAGGCTGGATTCTGCCTGGAATTTTTTTTTTTTTTTTGATTCACACTGAAGTTTTGTGGTGGTGGTTGCTAGTTTTAGTTAATCGAATAGAATGTACTTATTAATCAAATATAATGTACATAAAAACCGAAATGTGAACAAAACGTAAATGTACAGCTTAATGAATTTTTATAAACTGAACACATATATGCAGCGATCATCCAGATCGAGAAAAAGAACCACAGCAGAAACAGTGCTGTGAAAAAAACGTTGCAGACACGCCATGTTTCTAAAGCTCAGGCGCAGCCCCGCCCCCAATAGCTCCTTGCAGCTGCCACACCTTTTCAAAGATAATTACTATTCTAACTTCTTAATGTTCTAAAAGATAAATTTGCCAGTCTTTAAACTTTATTTAAATTGAAGCAATGCAAGTGACTGCCTTTCCTATGATTACTGGCCATTTAGATATCCTCCTTATTCAAGTCTTTTGTCCATTTTTTCTATTGGGTTATCTCCCTTTTTCTAATTGTTTTATAAGAGTTCTCTATGGATTTTGATTATAAGAACTTACTGTGAATTTAATCAATCTTTCAACACTTCCCGGCTTGCCTTTTCATTATCTTAATAGTGTATTTTGACACCAAAAGTATGTCAATCTTAATATATTCTAATTTATCAGTTTTTATTCTTTTTGATTATTGGTTTTTTGTACTGGTTAAGCAATGTTTGCCTATTTCATGGATATGAAGATGTTCTACCACATTTTCTTCTTAACACTGTATTACCTTTCACAGTTAGATACATATTTCATCTGGAACTCATCTTTTTATTATATGAGTTAGAAGTCAAGTTTACTTTTTTCTCTCATAAATATCCAATTGATCCAGGACCATTTTCAAAATGATAGTTCTTTTCTACTGCATTTCAGTTGTCATAAATCAGGTGACTATGCATATATGGGTTTATTTCAGAATTCTCTAGTCTTTTCCATTGGCCTATTTGTTTATTCTTTTGCAAATACTATATTGTCTTAATTACTGTGGTTTTGTAATATTTTTTGATATGTAGTAGTGTAAGTAACCAAATTTTCTCTTCTTCAAGTTGGTCTTGGCTGTATTTGTCCCTTGTTATTTCTATATACATTTTAGAGCCAATTTCCATTCAAAGAAACTGAAAACAAATTGATTAGGAGTGCATTAAATCTAATACTCTGTTGAACCAGTGAATAATTATTTAGGTTTTCTTTGAATTTTCTCAGCAATATTTTGTAAGGACATTTTGTACATATGTGTTAAACTTATTTCTGGATATTTTATGTTATTTTAGGTAACTTTGTGAAAACTTTTATTAATATTTTATTTGCTTATTTAAATGGTAATATAGATATACAGTTAATTCATCTATATTGACTTCCTTCCCCACAACCTTGATAATTTTACTTGTTAATTCTAAAAATTTTATCTATAGATTTTTTTTAATTGCATGGAAAATATTATATGGTAATTAATAACAATAACTATTTCTTTCTTTTGAATCCTTATGTCTTAATGCATGTATATATGTGTGTGTTTTTGCCTCATTGCACGGGATGGGACAGCCTTCAAAATGTTAAATAGAAATTATCATAATATCACTAACAGGCATATTTGTCTTCTTTCTAATCTCAAGGGGAAAACTGTCAACATTTCACTATAAACTGATACAATGTTTTCTCTAGAAATTTAGATCCTTTTCATTCAATTCAAACTATTTCATTTCTTTTCTACATTAATAGCTTTTATCAATAATTTATTGAGTATTAAATTTTGTCAAATACATTTTCTGCATTGGTATATTTGATTTTCTACTTTTGCTCCTGTTTAATTTATGAATTAAAATATCTGATATCTTTAACATTAAGAAAATCTTGCATTCCTGCAATAAGCCCCTCTGGTCATGATGTATTATTTTTTTATTTATATTATTATCTACTTTTAATTTTTACATACCTTAATTTATTTACTTACCTACCTGGTCTTGATGTGTTATCTTTTCACCTTTCTTGCTCTGTTTATTTATTTATCTGTTTATTATTTAATTTATTTTTATTTATTAATGTGTTTAATTTACTGATATTTTGTTTACGATTGTTGCATCTGTGCTTATGAAAGGAATTAGATGTAATATTAGTTTTTCGTAATGTTCTTTTTAGGTTTTGGTGTTGTGGTTGTACTGCTCTTATAATATGAGTTGGGGTGTATTTTCTCTTTTTTCAGTTCTTTGGAAGTGCTTTTGTGTAATGTTAGTTTTAATTCCTCTTCAATGAAACCATCTCTCTGGAGCTTGCTTAAATTTAAATTATGGATTCTGTTTTATTTCATTACTACTCAGACTTTCTGTTTCTTTTCATGTGAATTTTAGTAAGTTGTACTCTTCTAAAAATTTGTTTAGTTTAATTTTTCAAGGTTTCTGTAATATGGTTGTTCATATTACCTTATAGTATTTTCTATGTGTGTTGGATTTGTAGTGATATTACTTTTTCATTTTGACAGTGGCCTTTTCTGCTTTGACTTTATTTTTCTTGATCATTCTTGCCAAGCTCTTATCCATCTAACCCGTTTTTTTAGAGAGCTAATTTTTGGTTTGGTAATACTCTATTGTGGATTTGAACTCTATTCATTGATTTTTTCTCTTATTGTCACGTTTTGTTTTCTTTGGACTTATTTTGCTTTTCTTTTGCTATTTTTTTGAGATGGATGCTATTTTCTTGTTTGTTCATCAATTTTAACCTCTCATTCTCTAATTTATGGCATTTAAACTATAAAGTTCCCTTTAAGTACATGTTGAGCATTATTCTCTAAATGTTATGCTGTATTTTAATTTTTACTCATTTCAAAATACATTCTAATTTCTGTTTTGTTTTTTCCTTTTCTCCATAGCTTATTTAAAGTGTATTTATTAATTTCCAAAGTTAGGGAGATTTTTAAAATATTTATTACTGAGATTTTCATTTAATTACATGTGATTATGACTATAATTTATAATGTTTATTCTTTGAAATCACCTTATTCTATGGCCCAGAATATAGTCAATTACTTAAAATGTTCTCTGTCTGAAAAAATATCTGTTATGAATTAGTTGAACAGAGTGTTCTTTGTCCTTTATATCATATTTGTTGGAGCTGTTGAAATCTTCTGTATTTTGTAAAAGTTTTGCCTGTTTGATCTACCAATTCAGACAGGTATATTAACATTTCGCTAATATTGGAGTTTTTCTATGTCTTCTTGTAATTTTGTCGATTTTTTCCTATGTATGTAGGTTTATGTTATTTGAGGTATAATGATTTAGTATAGTTATAGCTTCCCCCCAAATTAAACTTTTGATCATTCAGAAGTAATCTCTGTATCTAATATTGATTTTTTGCCTTATGTTATTAATATAGCTATAATAGACTTATTTTGTTTAGTATTTACATGACAAATTTTCTCAGACTTTTTCAACATTTCTGTATTTTTAACTTCAGATAATTATCTTGTAAATAGCATACAGTTGATTTTTGAAATAAAGTCTGAACTTATTTTCTTTATTTTGGCACACTCTTTCCATTTCTTTAATAAGTTAATATATTCAAGTTTATAAATATTAACTTCTTATTTGCATTCCGATTGTTCCACTTGTTTTATGAATTTCTTTCTCTCCTTCCTTACATTCTTTTGAATTAAGTATTTTCATTATTTATTATTTAGTAGTTTTAATTTTATATTCTTTAATTCTTCTAGACATTACAACATGCACCAATGAAATACCAAATTCTAATATTTGTTGATTATTTTACCTTCTCTTAGAAGATGTTGAAAATATAGACTATTTTAACTGCGATGACCTCCTTTATTGGCTTGTATTGTCTTTGTGGATTTTAATTCTCTATATTTTAATCATTAGCAGCTGTTGTTTTGTTTCACACGCTTTATATTGATTTGGATTTAACCATATTTATAGTTTTGTGCACTCTTCCTTCCTTCCTGCATCTCAGACCTTCTATCTAAGATCATTATTTTAACCTTAGAAACACTCTCTAGTATTCACTTTATTGTGAGATGGTTGGCAATGGATTATCATGATTTTGTGGGGGAGGGACAATCTATGTCTTTATTTCATGTCCACTGTGGAAGGATATTTTTGTGGAATATAATTTTATGACAGTATTCATTTAATTTTAAAATACTGAAGTTACAATTCCATAAGTTTCTGAATTTTATTAATGTTGTTGTTGCAAATGCAGCTGTCCTTTTAGCTGTTGATCATTTAAATGTGATCCTCTCATTAGCTATTTTTAAGTTGATCTTTATTTTTTGCTTTGCTTTTCCACAGGCCTATTAGAATAGGCCTCTGTCGGAATTATATTAAGTGAAACAAGTCAGGCACAGAAGGAGAAATACCACATGTTCTCACTTATTGGTGGGAGCTAAAAATTAATATATAAATTCACACACACACACACACACACACACACACACACACACACACACACACACACAAAACCGGGGGGGCGGGGAAGAAGATATAACAACCACAATTACTTGAAGTTGATACGACAAGCAAACAGAAAGGACATGGTTGGGGGGGAGGGGGGGAGGGAGAAGGGAGGGAGGTTTTGGTGATGGGGAGCAATAATCAGCCACAATGTATATCGACAAAATAAAATTAAAAAAAAAAAAAAAAAAAAGAATAGGCTTCTGTCGGATTTTCTTTTATCTTTCATGGAATTTGTTGGGATTCTCGAATATGTGGGTTGATATGTTCTATTAGTATTGGAAAATTTGTAGCCTTTTTTTGGTTCCATTCTCTTTTCTTCTGAATGGCAATTCAATGTATTTTAGAACTTTCCATTGTGTTCTCTGTCTTAGCCTTTCTTCTGTATTTTCTTTACTCTTCTCTCTTTATAAGTTATTCTGGGTAGTTTCTTGTGACCTACCTAGAAAAAAATTTTCTAAAAATTAACTTGTAATTAATTATAAATTAAAATTTTTTTAGCTGTATTAAATATGCTATAAAATTAACCCTTGAGGCAGGGATAAAATAGGGACACACCCCAGGGATGCTGTGCATAAGTATTCAGACTGGATTGGCCAGAGCTGGTTCACTAGGCAGGACAGGAGGGGCAGAGGTCGGCCATTAGGAGTTTGCATGGGGCACAGAGAGGATGGAGAAGGTCAGGGGCGCATGAGTCTCTTTCTGGCTGAGATACCTGTGCACTTTGGTGTGTACCTTCCCTTGGTAATAAAGCTCTATCATGTTCTGTTTCTCTCTCTCTCTACCTTTCTTTTCTGGTCCATGAAAGATTCTTCTTTCATGAACCAAGAACCTGGATATGCTGCCTGGTAACACTCTCTGTGTTCTTAATTTTGGTCATTGTATCTTTTAATTCTAGAATTTCTGATTGGTTCTTTTTAACATTATATGGTTGATTTTTACACTTTCCTATATCTTGCTGCATATTTTAAGTCCACTACTTATCTTCATTGATTATAATATCTGTGTAGGTTGTGGGCATGTTTCAATTGTCTTTTCTCCTCATGTGCTGAGTTATTTTTGACTGTGTACTGATCATTTCTTGAATACATGTTTAGTTATTTTTATTGTGTTCTGAACACGAAATTTGGTGCCTACATTTACGTATTTGTGCTAATAGCCTCCATGGAGATTTTTATTCCCCCTACTCTCAAGTGTTTGGAGTCACTAGCAATCTATGATCACTATAATCCAATTTTAGAGTTTGAAGTTTTTCTAGGGCCCAGATGATATAAAACTGAGCTTCCAGTCCATGCAAGGGCTGGTTTCTTTCTGCTTCACACTTACTCTGATAGGCAGGCTTCCAGGAACTATCCTAAATGAGATGTAGCTTACAAGACTGCTCTCCATCTTGACAGGACCTGGGATTCATCTTTTGATAACTTACCGTTCGAACCTATCACAAGCATTGCTTGGCCTTTCAGCAACCTGCCAAAGATGGCATCTAGTACTGCAAGTACTGCTTTCACTTCTCTGGATTTCTGTCTTCTCCAAGACGTTGGCCCTCTACTTCCTCATCATTGTTTTTTTTTTTTTTTTTTTTTTAACCTCTCTAATTATATATTTCTTTCTTGTCCAGAGTTTTTAGTTGTGTTTATTGGGGTGAAGGTTCTGGATTATGCAATCCACCATTTCAGTAAACTTAATAGGGTTTTCTCAGACAATATTTTATAATATTGACACACGTGTGTTGAAAAAGTGTGTGCATTTTATCTCTAGTCAGGGTTTCTCTGCAGATAATTTTCAAGAGCAAAAATTATGTATTAATCTTTCTCTAGAAAATACAGAAATTGGTGCAAGTTTAGAAAGGATTATATGTTCGATATGTAAGGAAACTCTCAGTTTGTGTAGTTATTTTGTTTTCTTTCATTTGGACTATGAAAGATGTATTATTGCTGCATTAATACTTTTCATGTAAATCTTGGAATATATAACTTAATTAAAAAGTTTTTCAAAAAGCTTAAACAAAGTTGTCTGCTGGCAGGGTGGGTGGGTATCCATGTCTGCCTCTAGAACCAACTTAAAAAATACTGATACACTGGGCATTTTGAACCATGCTGCATTTCTCATCTGAACATTTAATGATGTTTATTTATTTAACTACTTTTATTAACTATCTGTCATGTGGCCGGCAAAATCCTATGGAGTAGGCATACAGAACATCCAGTCCCTATTCTCAAAGATGCCAGAGTCCCACGGTAGCAATTGTTCAGTAAATAGATATTGTTCTTGTAAAACTGTGTGATGAGTTATCTAGTAGAGGCAATGACATTATGTTCTCAGAGTCCTGAGGATAGAATGGTTGATTGACAACAGCACTGCTTTGAGAAATTGATGTGTCTTTCCTTTTAACCTATTAAGAATGTGCCTAAAAGCCTATTTCAAGGCCAGTATCTTCTGTTACCCTCCCTTCTGCTTCCCGAAGGAGAATCGTACCGTATCTAGACTTTCTCCATTACTGCACGCCACATTCATGAATAGAATCCCTATAAGACGCAAACAAAAATAATGGTTGGAAATGACATGTACAAATGTGAAAAAAGAAATGAGAGGTAAAAGTAACTGAACATATCTTTTAAAAAAAAAATCATCAAAGAAAGAGCAATGCATTAGGAAAATGCCGCAATTGTTTTTCTCTGACAATCTTACATTCTTTAAACTAACTTTCAAATACATTTTTGAAATATTTCAGATTGTATTTCCTTTTATGCATTATGAAAACTTGCATGCCAATCCTACTTTAAAATATACTGGCAATTGTAATTCTAGGTATTGAGTTTATTACTATACACAATAATATGATTTCAAATTTCTTCAAAATTAAACTTTTAAGAAAAAATGAGTTTTATGAAATTCACTCATGGCATTACTTCAATTCAGAGAATTTTAAAGAATGTTGTAAGAATTATTTTCATTAATTTTAATTAATTTGGGGCCTACAGAAGTTGGATACATTAGCAAAATAATTTGATTATTTAAACAAAGATAAAAGGCCAACATTTTAAGGAAAGCACAGATTCAAAACAAATCTACTTCAATAAATGAAGGAATACAAAACCAAATTATTTGGACTTTGTACTGAAACAGACAACAAAGACAAGTAATAAAATGAATTAGCCTGGATCATTCCTGATACTCCAGCTAGCCATGTATTCTTACATTGTAATTTCTTTCTGTTGCTCATCTAAAAGTTAGCAAATGAGTCTCATTAAAAAATATACTTGCATGTATTAATTTCAGTTTTCTTCCCAGCAAAATATGAAAATGGACCTTTAAAAATTACCGTGACTAATCTAAGAAAAGTATGTTAAAAATATAAGTTCATATATTTAAAAGTGCAAAAACAATATGGTTGAGAATTTCTCCTTTTTCATCATATAATACTTCTTCTGTGTTTACTCATATACCCTGAGGACTTTTGTTGAAAATATACTTTTAAAGTAGGAAAGCTTTTCTAATACTCATTGCCACATAAAATGTTCTTTTATTACTACTTATTGTGTATTATTTATCAAATATAAATAGAATTAAGCTCACTGATTTAGTGGGTATAGGTGAGGAAATCCACTTTATACATCTATGCTGAGAATTAATGTGTACAAATCAATATATATGAACTAATGTATGTTCCTTTTTATAACATTATTTCATTTACTGTATATTAAAGTGCTTTTTTTAGTTAAATCATGGAGTTATAGATAGAAGGAAGGGGAAAAGGAAATATTCATATTTTTATTTCAACCTATATTTTATTTTTTCTTATAATTATGACTTTTGGATGACTTGTACCTCATTGCCTGTGCATCTGATTATTAAATAACAATTTTAATTAAAAATATATGTTTCATTCAGGGACCAGCAGAAAAAGATAATTTAAGCTATGGAGTTCAATAGAGGGAATTTAATATTGGAAATATTATGTTCAAAAAGTATTAGAAGAACCAAAAGGGCAAATAGGGGACCGTGAGGCAATCTGGCTGTCCGTGCAGAAGGAAGTGGACGCTAGTGCTAGAGAGGCAAAAATAGTAGGCAGTGTTACCAGGGAACAGAAGTGGGAACTGGGACTTACGAGGGAAAAAGCCCTGTTGAAAGCTAAAACCATAGAGGAGATGCATTCACATCCAAGAAGGTCGTCTGAAGCAGAGAGAGGTGAGGGAAATACCCTGGGTTCTCCTCTCCACTAATCCTCAAATATCCTGACAGTGGTTCCCATTGGCAGAACTCAGTCAGAAGCTGATTGGTTAAAGACTATGTACTTGTGGGGCTTAGTCACCTGATATATAGAGTTGAGCAGGAGGAAAGAGAAAAAAAAAAAAAAAAAAAAAAACCCGGCTCTTTGTGCATACTGGCCAATCAACAGAACAACATTCAAAATAGTCGGTAGATATAATGTTATTTTTTTTCTAGCATAACATCATATTCTCGATAATTTAGAAGGTTGGAAGATAATTAGATGAAAAATGACAAACTTTTAATACTTGCTGGGGTTTGAGGTAGTGGGGGAAGATTTAAAAATATGAAAATTAAACAGTGTACCAAAAATGGTATTTGATGAAAATAAATATTATCCTTTACTTAAAAAATAATAAATAAAAAATAAGCATCCTTGCTTAACATGATAAAGAATGCCTTTGTAATATCCATATTGCAGAACACTGAATTTACATTTCATTTTGGAATTAGATAAAGGTAATATTGCTACCATGTTTCCTAGTGCTGTTCTGTTAGTACTGGCCTATGAAAAAAAACGAGATAGAGTACCGTGAAAGTAGTAAAAAAATTTACCAATATTTGCAAATAATATCATCTACATAAAAAACTCAGGAAATTATCTGAAAAATTATCATAACTTAAAATGCATTTTATTATTGACCAAAAACTAATAAATAAAAGTTGTTAGCAAAACTTCTATGTACTTTCAAAATTGACATAGAAATATAGTGAATAATATACTCCATCCATTACAATAACAAAATAGTAAGTGATACTTTGGAATAATTGTTAAAACAAGTGTAAACTTAATGAAAAATTGTACACAACTTTGAGAGTAAGTAAAGACTCATCAGGTTTGTGGATTAGAAAAGTTTACATTTTAAATGTTATAATTCTTCTAAAATTAGTGAGTGGGATTTTGCATGTTTATTACATTCTCACTGAGATATTTTAGAGGAATGGTATTGCAAATGAAGCCAGTTTCTATCTAGAAAAGACATTAATGATTAAAGCTAATAATATTTTGAAAAAGAGAAGTATGAAATTTTAAAATGCAATATCCATTTTCAATTTCACATAACAAGCTGAGCAACTGTGGCTATCAACCCTGGCTCCCAAAATCCACTTAAAATCACAGACAGCATATTGGTGAGCAAGTGTGCATATATAAACAGCAGACCATAATAAAATTGTCAATTAAGAACATTTTGTGTTTCTAGATTAGATGGTTATTGGTAGAAAGAAAGTTGATGGGTTGGGATTGAAAGCAAATTCAAAAGTGGCAAAAGTACTGACACCCGGAACTAAGTAGATTTTCTGAAGAAAGCCCTGGGAGTCAGCAAATATCAAAGCCAGAATGAGCTGTGTGTCAGTCTTCATGATAATTATTGTAAGGAACTTTATTGAGAACACCTAGAATGTTTGAGCCACTATGTTTCCAGCTCATAAACAGAACAGCTGGCTGTAGTAAACTTTGCCCTCAGAATGAAGCCCAAGTAATTCCTCTGGATGAAATAGTCTGCTGTAGGGCAGGGTTAGTAATAAGGGTATTGTGGCTTGAGAAGGAAGCCAGGCTCAAGTTGAGACAATTCTCAGAGATTAAAAAGAAGAGAATTTTGAACAAAAAAAAAAAAGAGAGAAATCTATTAGATATTTTCATTCCCAAAGTAAAACTCTTTAGTTTGGCAATTATGAAGACTTTAGGCATACCTACTTGCCCACTTACCATGCATACAGAGGTTAATTCCTGCTACATAGTGTAACTTGTTTACTTATTCAGAATCAGTGCTCATCCTTAATACACCCCCCACCATTGTGGAATCCAGCATGCTGTGTATCAATACCACTTAATGTTGTAATTCATGTGTAAATATTAATAGAACAACATATGTGACAAGACATGTAAGGAAAGCACAAAGTTTGAAAAAGACAAAGAAGGACAAACAGAATAATATAACTACAAGACCAAAAATTCAGAGAAAAAATAATTCAGAGAAGATAAAATAAATTAAACCCAATTCATATCTTGACAAAAACTTAGATGAATATTGCTTTCATGAAACAAGAATAATCAGCCATGAAAAAAGATCTGAGACTTAGAACACATTGGGAATTTAAAATTTAATGAACTGACTAAAGTACAAATGTACATAACTTATGGCTAAGTTACATATCTAGAAAATCTCTCGGAATAATTAAGACAAAATCAAGGAAAATTATGAGACATGGTGTACAGATTCACTTTACCCCAGAAGGAGTAGAAACTCATCAAGTAAAAAAA
The DNA here is from genome assembly GCF_027409185.1 of Cynocephalus volans. Classification (NCBI taxonomy): domain Eukaryota; kingdom Metazoa; phylum Chordata; class Mammalia; order Dermoptera; family Cynocephalidae; genus Cynocephalus; species Cynocephalus volans. The sequence continues at coordinate 37,896,096 of NC_084478.1, read as the reverse complement.
AAAAAAAAAAAAAAAAAAAAAAGATCCTAAACTATGGAAAGACCTAAATTTTCAGATTTGAAGGATCTGTTCACTGCCCAGAAGGATAAACAAATTAAGAAGATATAACAACCACAACTACTTGAAGTTGATACGACAAGCAAACAGAAAGGACATTGTTGGGGGGTAGGGGGGGAGGGAGAAGGGAAGGAGGTTTTGGTGATGGGGAGCAATAATCAGCCACAATGTATATCGACAAAATAAAACTTAAAAAAAAAAAGAAGAAGAATTACGATTTATAACAATAAAAAAAAAAGTGTTAGATAAATACCTCCATTTGTTTAACTAAGAAAACCCAAAACCCAAAATGTGTGTATGCACACACCTAGAAAGATAGGAAGGATAAGTGTTAATAGTGGTAACTTCTGGGTCGAAGGCATATGGTGTATTTTTTGTTCATATTGTCCTACTTATCTTACTTTGTAATAAGAAAAGGCATTTTGTTAATTTAAAGAAATGCCAGCTCTGTCACTCATTGGCTGTGTAACTTTGGTACTGGCGAATAACCTCTCTGGGCCTCAGTTTCCTCATTTGTAAAATAGAGATAATAATTGCATGGGCCATTAATACTGTGATAATTAAATGTCTAAAGCACTTCAAAAAAAATACATGATGTTCAAAGAAAATGGAGCAATATCTTTAAATTTCTATGAAAAGTAACATTTTGAACCTAGAATTTTATACCCAGTCATATCATTATTAAGTCATGAATGTCAAATAAATGTTTTCAGATATTTAAGAACAGAGAAATCTAACACTTAAGAAAAAATTGCCCAAAAGACATTTCAACAAAACAAAAATGATGACAACAAATAATATAAAAGTCATCAGAATATGACCTAGAATATTAAAGAAAGTTAAAAATAAATGAAAAAAGTGCATTATATGTTAAGAGTAATGTTTTCATTTTCAGCAGAAAATAATGAATCAAACTACTCAATTGTACTACTTAATTCTATGATAAACATTATTTAGATAATTGAATGGAAATTATTATTTATTGCCTTTCATGGCGTAATAGCAACACATGAAGAAAACCTTTAAGAATTATAGATAAAGAGTGTACATTTTTAAAATGTTTCATCATAAATATGTGATGAACAAAAAAGTTGGGAAGTATCTTGGGAAAGACAGGTGTAAGTATCTTGGGAAAGGTAGGTGTAAAGAAGTAATCATGTGAATTATAATTTCTTCTTTCAATAGCAGGGATTTATTTTCTAGAGGTGAGATATCAAGAAATGTAAGTTCAAGTACATTGTTTAAATTTTTAAAACTAACCAGCAAAAGAACTAAAAAGAATTATGTGAAGATAGGTGGGAGGTAATATAAATGTAATAGTTTTCTCTCCTTTCCTAGAGAAGAGATAATAGAAACAGTATACATTTTATATTTGGTAAATAAAACTATTTATAAAGTTTTAATCATAATTGCTATACAAACTAAAGTCAAAAACCATTAACTATGGGTGACTAAATTTTGTGTGTGTGTGTGTGTGTGTGATTTTGGAAAGGAAAAATAGACTGTTTTAGTTTCTTCAGTAATATTTTATTTTTCTCAATATGTTTGTGCATTTTCTTCATATCAAAATGTAGTTGAATAAGGTTTGACTTTGCTAATAATGTATGAAAAAACTATCTTAATTGAAAGTAATGATGAGTCCAATGATGAATAAATGAACTATTAGAACAAAATAAAAGGGCCTGATATAAAGTCTAAAAGATCTGTAGGGAAAGGAAGTATTGTGAGGTAAACATTGCCAGAATACTTAGAAAGGTAGTAAATACAGAACCATTTCTCCTTAAAAATATTTGAATTTTCATATTCTTATGTGGAGTCTTTTTGCTTTATTATGCATTAACACAATGGTAAGGACAGATGAAATTTTTTAAAAAGAATTTAGACACCTGTAATTTCTTCCTTGTGATGAATTTTTTTGTTTTTTTGTTTTTCTCAGCTCTATTGAGGTATGATTGACAAATATAAATCTGAAGAAAATTTTGGTGCAAGAATGATAAATATTATTCAATTTTATTTTTTAAATAAATACCATGCACAAAAATAGGAATCAAATATTAAAACAGAGAACAAATTTATGTAAAATATATTTTTATCAAAATTACTAATGGATGCTATTAGTAAAAAATATTTATAAAGCAACAGAAAATAACTTTTATATAAATAATTTTTAAGGGTTTACATTTATATAAAAACATGGATGACAATTTGTAAAAGATTATGATCGATCAGAAAATATACTTTAAAAATTCAATCTCAGTAATGCCCACGTATTTTTGTTAACACCATTTAGTATCATCAGATCAGCAATGTTAAAGTTATAAACACATTTTTGGCAATGAGCATTCTTTTCACTTTTTGTAGGGGCAGGTATAAGCATAACTTTTCTGAAAACTCATTTGCTGTAAATATTTAACAGCCTTAACGAGGCTATTTCTCATCAGTATAACAAACATTTCTCATCTGTGAAATACAAAGAAATGCAGTCAATGATATGCATAAAATGGCTATCAGATTATTATACTGTAGCAAAACAGTGGAAATAAGCTTTTCCAAGTAATAAAAAAGAAATGTTTAAATACATTATGTAAAAAACTATTTTCTCAGAGAAACAGAGTCTGAAGTAAGGACTATGTTGCTTAAATTTCAATTGGGAGGTGCCAGCCCAGTGCATAAGGATGAGGAAAAAAGGGAAATGAGTTAAGATCCAAAGCAGTGTAGAGCAATGCATTTCTGTGTTTGCTGCTGCTTCTCATAAGCCACTAAGATAGAACAGACCACTCAGGAGGCATGTCTGCTTAGTATTTGAGACGTCCATGGAAGGGTAACCAGTCCTGACAGCTGTCCACAGAAGAGAGAAATGAGGCGTACTTATCTGCCCTACTCTTTCTTATTTTCTGTTAGCCAAAGTCGTCCTCAGTGTAGCTAATCTCCTGCTGATTTGGTGACCTCTCTGGAAGCCAGATCCTGCCCTTCATAACATACTCTTTCATCTAAGTTGAAAATAGGATGGCATGGCCTGGAATGGCTTGGACACTAGCCAAGAACGTGAAAGAAGGAGATGGTAAAGGACATATGAAAAGCACACAAGGTTGGAGTACCAATAAAATCTAAATGAACTATTATCATGAAACCCTTATAGTTAAGTTTTCTAAAAATGAGGAATGGCACAGAAATGTTCATGGAATAATGTCAAATTTTAGAAAAGCAGGGAAAAATATGAGATCGTATGTGCATAGATCGATAAACTGTTGAATAGATCAATAATCTAGAAATAAAGAAAACTTCTTCACCCTAAAGTTTCATTAATAAAATCACTGATAAATTTGGATCAATATGAAGAGAAAGAATAACAAATTTTATTATTTAACATGCTGGGAAGGGGGCAAAGCACAGGGGAATCACCTGAGAGGAATATCCCAAATGTCCCAATTTCCAACGGGGATACGGAAGCTTATGTAGCAGTGTTCATAAGAACAAGAGAAGGTGGTGGTGGTACAAGCCCCAGAACAATAGCTGAGACCAGGTTTCTGTGAAGTTCTGGGGAGAGGTGTTATCACAGGTGAAGGAAGAAAGTCAGGAGTTAAAAGTTAAATAGAGACATCTTGTATGCAAATGAAAATATTTCAGGTAATTACACAGTTGCCCTCGGAAAGAATAGATAGAAGCTAAAGAAGGGGTGCCTAAAGGAAGCCTGGCTGGTTTTCATTGACAGATGTAAGTTTCTTTCCACAAACAGCCTTCTAGCCACTTTTGTTTTTCCAGTCTCTCTTGAAATATGTCAAATAAATATATTTGGCGGCAGAGATATTTTGCTTTCCCACAGTTCAACGATTCACTTAGGATAGATATCATATGTATCACCTAAATATCAAAAGAAAAATTTCATTGTGTAATCAGAAGGAAGTAGATTCAGAAATATGGGGCCTTGACCTACTCTTTATATATACAAATACAGAGGGAAAGACAAGACTAATAGGAGATTTTGCTTTACCAGGTAAAAGATGTCTTGTGATTGCTTACTCACATTCCTTCCAAAGCAAAATGAAATACATTTAAACAAAAATAATCCAAGAAGTATCCCAGAAGACCCCAAGTAAAGTAAATCAATGAATGGTGTTTGTATTCTTCAAATTATGATTAATAATGATAACGTTGGAAAAAGTAAAGGTTGGACTTAAATTAAAAGATGAACTTCTTTAAGAATCAAACAAGACCGTTTGCTAAACCTGAATGGGGAAACAAAATCCACAGTTAGAGAAAATGTCATTCTTTCATTCTATAAAGTATTGAATATTATTCAACATCCATTATCACAGTACTATTTCATGATACAAAAAGTACAATATACTGATTATTGCCTTACTGATGGGTATTTATATTTCTGTCAATTTTTCTTTTATTGAGCTAGGATAAATATCTTTAAACATTCCATATCTCTGATTTTTTTTTTAGCATACAGGTCCAGAAGTTTACTGGGATGCTTCTTATAGGTGATATAAATGCAATTTTTATTGACCGGCTAGAGGAGTAAGTTGTGACATCATTATCATTTTTGAGCACAACTTAATCATGCAAAAAATGTTGTCTGGTATTCTGATTAGCACTCCAGTTGAATTATTTAAATTGGAAGTCTCTACATGGTTGAATTTGCAATTTCCATTTGAAAGATCTTCACATTTTTTTATGACACCAATACTGACTTCACTAACTTGAAAAGTTATTTTTTAAATATGTTTTTAAAGAGGTTTTTTTATAACGTTTTTTCCATGATATATCTTACTAGTCAGGCAATGTGATGAAAGGCAGGAGAAATTGCCTGTTTGCTTGATATACAGAACAGGATTTTCTAAGCTAAAACCATGTTCGTGACCAAATTCATGTGCTATAAACTGCTAATTCTAAGAATAAAATTATATATTTTATTTATATTTCATCCTATTTTTATTAAATTTAGAATGCAAATTCGACTTGGTTATATTTCAGTATGCATGCCTTGAAATTAAGCTGTCAGCCCTAAAAGTAGTTATCCTGTGCACTTGTTTATGAAAAACATGACATTCTGGTTAAAAGAAACAAAGCTAAGCAACAAAAACAAAGAGAACAATTCTCAAAGACCTGTCACAATTACAGAGAATAAAGTCCAAAGCTCTTATCCAGGCCTACAACATTTTACAATGCAACATGTTTTGGCTCCTGGACCTCTCTCCAAGCCCATCTCCTGTCACTCTTGCCTGTAGTCCCTCTTCCTAGTACTGCTACTTTTCTCACAGTCCCTCTTTCACTTGTCCCCTCTATCAGGAAACTTGCTATACATATCAAATGGCTCACACTCTTAACTTTTCCAGAGCTCTTGACAACAGCCTTTCCTGACTAACCCCATCATTCTATAAGTCTACATCTGCCTTGTTTATTTATAGCATTTACCTGTACCCGACATTATATTATGTGTATGCTTCTTTATTATCTTCCTCCTTAGTGAAATTTAAGCTTCATTAGGACAGAGACTTTGTTTACTTTACCACTGTACACCCATCACCTTGAACATTGTTTATCACATAATAGATTCTCAATTAATATGAGTAATATAATGTGTGAACTTCTGGGAGAAAAAAGTAATTCAGCAGAATGTTTACTGTGAAGATAGCTAATAATCCACTTTGATTGTGACATGGAAAATGTCAATAAGTTACTGCATAAATTAATGTATGTAATTAAAATGATTAAAAATTTAAAAATCAATTGCATATATTTTATATAATAGTTTTTCATGAGAAGGTATTAAATTAATATCACATCTTTTTATAATTGATGATACTGTATATGTTGCAAAACATATGGTTAGGTTATTTATTAAATTTTAACTAATTATTTAAATAATTATCTACTACTTCCCTCACCACTCTCTCCCCCTAGCTACCCCATTCAAATGCTTTAGTTCATTGCTTTCAGGAAAGGGATTAGAAAACAGAAGAGTCCTGAAGTCTAAAATCTAAGGTCCTTAGGTAGTGAACATGTTGAGCATTGACAAAATGGAAGAAAATCACAAGAATGTTCATAATTTCTACATCTTCTTGATTGTCTCCATACAAAATATTTCCCAAGTTTGATGGTGGAGAGAAGAAAGTAAGTAGTCATACTCAAAATATAGAACAACCAGTATTGGTCTGCTGTTGACCTATCAGGCACATCTGTTGGTCATAAACAACCTGTACGAACTATTTTGGAGGTAACCTGCTAGACAAGAGCCTATGTATTGGAATGTCCTAGAGAAAGGGGCCAATCTCTGGGAAAGGAGAAAGACCTCAGGGAAAGGATGGGTATACAATGGGCCTAGACACCCTGGTCTTCAATGGCCTTACCAAGAATTACCAGTTCTAATTCATTAGCACCTTTAAATTCCCAGGAACTTTGACTAACACTCTAAGGAAGAGAGTAAAGCCCCAGTTCACTGAGAACAAGTTTCCAGTGCTCCAGCAGAATGGGGATCTTAAATAGAAATTAAATGGACAAGAGAAAAAATAAAAAGAATTGTATTTTGTGAACACCAAGTTGTTTGCACTGGCTACTCACATTACATATACCCAGTGGCAGTTTTTCTCCAAGAGTAATGAAGTTTAAGCTTCATGGCCTCCCTCTTGCACAGGTCCCTGGGTTTCTAAGTAGTCTTTGGAATTGTACTGTGTTCTGGAACTAGTCTGCATTTCTCTGTAATGATTTCTAAAAAATTGTCTAAATAGATCTCAGAAGAAATGTATCTGAATTGTTAAGGCTCCATCAATTTCTTGTGATTTCTCTTTTCATTTAAAACTAACATGTATGTATATACCTGTGTGTACACACACATACATATATGTATACACAAACTGTAGTATTCCTGGTTAAAAATGTATAATCTTGTATTCTTTTTCTTAATAAGACCCTTAAATTGTATAAGTTTTAGATTCCACTTAACCTGGACTCACCCTTGTGTGTGCATAGAAATTTAGAAAGATACAAACAAGGCTAATAAGCTCATTGACCTTTGGGAAGTAGTTGTAACAGACCAAGTAGGGAAAAGTTTTTCCAATTTTACCTCATATACTTTAATAATTTTCTACTGTACCATGTTTTATTTATATACATATTTTTAATTCCCTGATAAAGAGAAACAAGATTTTCATTTCTTGAAAATAACCTAGCTTCTAATCAAAACTGCCAAAACAAAACAAAAAACAAAATTAAGTGTTTAGATTTTTTAGGGAGATAAACTAATGCCATCTCTTTCTCATTTTCTTCACAACCAAATTTCTATAACTATTATTATTATTATACATTTTCAGTTTTATTGAAGTAAAATTTACACATCATAAAAATTTATTCATTGTGTCAATTCAGTATTTTTAGTGAATTAATAGATTTGTGCAGCCAGCACCACAATTCAGAAATATGCCCATTATCACCTTAAAATTTCCTTGAGCCTGTGGGCACTCTATAAATTTTTATTTTTTAACATTTGTTTTTATTTAAGAGCCCTTGTTTTCACTTCTTCACCTCTTGCTCCTTAACTCACTTTTTGACTTCTGCTGCATCACTCATTGAATATTTTTTTGCCAAGATCAGTAATAACCTTTCTGTTGCTAAAATTAAGGAATGTTTTTCAGTTTATATCTTACTTGATCTTTCAGGTATCCTTGCACTATTGGAATTCTTTGTTTTATGAAACACTCTTCGTTTTTGTGGCAGTCAGTCTACCTAGTATCTATTCTTCCCTTTCCTTTGCCCTTACTAATAGAAATCCTGTAGGTTAGACGTGACCATGTGATGAGCTCAAATACATAAATTATAAAGGCTCCTTGCATTTGAGGGGAGGATGTGAGAAGTTGGCTAGGCACCTCTGGGAAAGAGTTTGATTTCCTGATAGAGATGCTACCTCCTTTCTTCCCCCACTTTCTCCTTTTTGCCTGGAACATAATAGCTTACTGAAGTTTCATAGGTCATCTCACCACCATCATAAGAATGTCAGAGCATAAAGGTAAAAGTTGCTTGGGATTTTGAGGGTGTCATTCAGCCCCCTGAACTGCCCATTTGGGGACTTCTTTAAATTAGAGAAAAAAAACTTGAATTGTGTGAAGTCCCTGATATTTTGGGATTTGCTTACCAACATCTAATTACAATCACTAATTAAAATAGCTTAGGTGGCTTTTCTCATTTTGAACCTATGGGTAATCATGCCACCAGCAAACGTCTTTGTAGAAAAAGACCAGAGATGTTACCTGATCAATCTATCTCTGAGAATATCCTATGATATGGCATCCTCTTCTGTTTTAAAGAAGGAGGTTTCAACTGTTGGCTGTCCAAATCTAATAGTTAGATATATGTGAGACTATGGATTGTAAGGACTACAGTTCTTTTACCTAAGGACAAACTGGTGTCGTAAGCCAGTAAACAGCTTTGTTTAGAAAATCAAAGGTAACATTTGCACATATAGGGCTATGGCTCTGGAGTAAAAAAGATCCTTTGGCTATCCAAGATACCAGGATAACGTTCTTGTAGAGTTGTAGAGATACTCTCTCTCTCTCTCTCTCTCTCTCGCTCTTGCTCTCCCTCCCTCCCCTCCAATTAATAAGCCCAAAAGAGCACACTAGAGGACTTCAAAAAGTTGACGGAAAAATGGAACTAATTGAACTAAAAGGTAAAAATAAAAAAATATAAACTTTATTTCTCAACATGTCCTCCCCCAAGTTCAAGACACTTTTGTAAGCCATGATGCCAGCTATTTAGCTCATCCCCAGAGAACTGAGGGTCCTGGGAATTTAATCACGTCAATGCATTCTTTTTTACATTAGTAACTGAAGAAAAACGGGTGCTGTTTAAAGTTCATTTAAAATTAGAAAACAAAAATAAGTCGAAAGGAGCAAACTCAGGACTGTAAGGTGGATGCCTGATGATTTCCCATTGAAACTTTCACAAAATTGCCCTTGTTTGATGAGAGGAATGAGCAGGAGCGTTGTTGTGGTGAAGTAGAACTCTCTGGTGAAGCTTTCCAGGTGTTTTTCTGCTAAAGCTTTGGATAACTTTCTCAAAACAATCTCATAATAAGCAGATGTTATCATTCTTAAACATTTCAGAAAGTCAACAAGCAAAATGCCTTGAATATCCCAAAGAACTGTTGCCACGACCTTTGCTCTTGACCTATCTGGCTTTTTTTTTTCCCCTGACTGGACCACTTCCACCACTTGGTAGCCATTGCTTTGATTATGCTTTGTCATCAGGATCATAGGGTAAAGCCATGTTTCATCTTTTACAATTCTTCAAAGAAATGCTTCAGGATCTTGATCCCACTTGTTTAAAATTCCCATTGAAAGCTTTGCTTTTGTCTATAGCTGATCTGGGTGCAACAGTTTTGTCACCCATTGAGCAGAAAGATTGCATAACTGTAATTTTTCAGTAAGGATTGTATAAGCTGAACCAATTGAGGTGCCTGTTGTGTTGGCTATTGCTTCTGCTGTTAATTGTGGGTCCTCTTCAATTAAGGCATGAACAAGGTTGTTTCTTGCTAATTGATGTGGATGGTCTGCAGATGCAGGCTTCATCTTCAACATTGTCTCGTCCCTGCTTAAAACGAGTTATTCATCTGTAAACTGCTGATTTCTTTGGGGCATTTTCCCCATAAACTTGGCATAAAACATCAATGATTTTACCATTAAGCCACCCAAGCTTCAACATAAGTTTGATCGTTCTTACTTCAATTTTAGCAGAATCCATGTTATTCCAAGAAGCACTCTTTTAAAACTGATGTTTTATATTTCTTCGTGCCTCAAACTAGATCCTGTTCAGACACATTATAACAATTTAGTATGAGTTTATTTCAGTGCACAAAAAATTTGCAAGGCATGCATAGTTTTTTCATAGTACCCATTTTCCGTGAACTTTTTGAAGACCCCTTGTATATGGGTATATTAGTCCATTTCTGTTGTTTATAACAAAATACCTAGAACTGAGTAATTAATGAGAAAACAATATTTATTGCTTACAGTTTAAGAGGGTGGGAAGTCCAAAGTCAAGGGAACACACCTGTTGAAGGACTTGGTAGTGGCAACAGTGACCCAGGGGCCTCACATGGCAGAAATAACAGAGCAGAGAGAAAGACTCTCACATGCTCTCCTTTTAAAACCCTCAGAACCATGCCCCTGACCACCATTATTAATCCATTCATTAGGGCATGAGCCTACAATCTAATCACCTCTTAAAGGCCCCCCCTTTCAATTATCATAATAGGCTTTCCCACCCTCTTAGCATTGTCACAGTGGGGTCCAAGTTGCCAATACCTGGAACTTCGGGGGACACAATTTAAGCTTCAATGAGTTTGGGACATTCAATCCACAGCAATGGGGATGACTGAAGTGAAGAGCAATCCTCATCTTTCCCACTTCATAATATGGATTCTTTTCATTGTTTTAAATCAAATAAAACAATGTATTTTGGTTATTATAAACATATCAGGCAAAAAGAAAAAGAATAAAGTGAGTAACTAAATATTGTAAAAAGAGTTTCAAAATATGATTTTCATGTTTAGATAGTGTACATGGTTTGTAGAAACTATCAATGTCTTAAGTTGTTGATGAAAGTTAAAACTGAAACAAATTCATGGAGGATATCTTAGACAGGGATAACAAAAGGCTCCATCTTATATGAAAGCTGCTCAAAAAGTTCATGGAAACATTCATATTATCTTTTAATTCTATTTTTTCATGAACTTTTTGGAGACTTCTTGTGCATATCACTTTGCCCAGTGATGCTATTTCTGTATATTTATCCTAAAATAACATGTTTGAAGAAGCTAATTTGAAGTACAGCCTGGTATTAAAGTTAACATCCTGCTTAGCTATCATTCTTGTGTACCAGCCAGGCAGTGAATGAAGGGAGTTGGGGGAAGAGCACTACCTTTCCATAGGTTTAACAGATATCTTGTTTCCACAATTAAAAGTTTTTATAAAATTTTGAATTTTTATAAAAATTTTTAGCTATATTCTATATTTTTTTCTGCATCTACCACAAAGTGGTTTGTTTATGACCTACTTTGATAATTAAGGGCAGGGACAAATTGCTTCCTATATGCTGTGCAATCATTATCAGAATGGCTTGCCATACTAATTTCTTAGGAAAGTCTTTAAATTACAAAATTTAATAAATCTGAAATCCTATTTTTATTAATTATGTGAGAAAAGGCACTACCCATAATTAGGCCAGAGGGAATATTTGAAATTAAATTTTGATATATTGTATTTATTATAAAATCACTCAAAGAAAAGTAATTATATGGAGGGATGCAATCTTTCCTTTAAATAACTATTTATAAATCTTAAAAACATTTTTTCAAGTAGTTTTGCATGATTAGATTTTGTGAATGATACATCTGAAAATGATTAAATTTGTTATTTTCAATTTTTTGTCAAGAAACCTAGTAAAAATATCTTGCAGTGCAGCATAAGGACTTTCTTTTTCCCCTGTACAATGAAAGTATGTAAGGACATTTATTTCACCAAACTATTATTTATAGACACCAACCAATCTCCCTGCACGTGATCTTCTGAGGTTATTCAGGGAAGTCCTATCAACCCCCAGAACAGAGGATACAGCATTGCCCACAACGGTAAGACACAACAGGTTTCCTAACTTCTGAACAGTGTAACTCTCTAAGAATTTCAATTCCTTTGCATTATCTTCTTCCTGTTTAAATATCTTCTTGAGAGCTTTAAATAAAGACGATACCTTAGGGTGAACTGACAGAAGCTCAGCACCTTACTCTTTTATTGTGTCTATATAATCTAGGAGATCAAAATCCTCTAGAACTTTCTAGACATCGGAAACCCAACCTCAACTACTTCAGGTAATTTTGTAGAGTGCCAAATGGATTCAACACTCTGATATATTTTTTTGTTGTTGCTGGCACTGATAAAACAGAAATATATCTCATTTCTTTGGCTTGCTCCTACTGTCTTCATCCCTTTAATTTTATGCTTAAAAGTAAGGAGGTATTATCATTTTCAGATTTAATATCTTCATATAATTACCTTTTAGAAATATTTTTAACCTTTATTTTTTGACCATGATGCTGTTAAAGGAAATTCTCAGTTCCACTGGCTAAATCCGGGTTTTGGGTGTCTGAGCAAAGAATTGGGCAAGACATGCCAGAGATGAAAAGCAAATAACCGTTTTACTTAGCAAAGCGAGAATACACTCCAGAGAGGATGGAGTGGGCTCAAGCAAGAGTCCCAATGGTTACATTCCCGAGTACTGGGGGCGGGGAGGAGTCCTTAGTTGGATTCGTGTTATTTGGTCATTGGTTGAGCTTTTGGGAGATCATTGGTCCAATTGAATGGCTCCCAAGGTTGGGGTCTTCCTGTCTGGAATTCTCTTTGTCTCCTGTGGCCACTTTTGCACATGTGCAAGCTTACATCCTCGGGGAACCAGTTTTCCCACTTACAAATAACCAGGTTTCTTTCTCCCACTCTCATCTCTATCTAACTTCCTGCCTCAGTACTTTAACCAATTGTGCAAAAGGAGACTCCAAACCAAGAAAACACCAACAAATGAAGGTTGTCATTTAGTTGTCTTACAGGCACTAAATCTGATTTGATCTTTGGCACACTGAAACAAAATAATTGTACAGGGCTAATGTTAACTCATTTTCCTCTCCTCAGCATCCCTTGCAGTTCCCCACTAAACAGTAGTAAGGAAGCATTATGCCTATTTTTTATGGGTCATGACAATCACACCCCTTAAGGTTGTAAATATTTTCTTCATATTTTTAAAAGACCATAATAGGAAAAGTTATAAATATGTTTTTCATAAGTTTTTTTAAAAAAATCATAAGTCAAATGTCCATAAATCATTTGTATATCTTGGGGTGTTTTGATGAAAGGATGGTGGGATTTCAAATTATCCTGATTAGCACCTGGAGGACGACAGTGGCAAGAAGTATGTAGAATTTCACAATTTAAAGTGTTAGTCTTGCTAATATGAAACTTCTAAAAATTCCAAGAGGAGATAAAAATGTAAATGATTACTCCATGAAAGATAAAATGTTTTCTGCCTCTCTTTCTATTTATTCTGTTTAATAAAGAAAAGGACTTTCAATGATGGGCTAATAAACTAACAAAGTTTTATAATATGGGTCTAGAGATTACTAATAAAGCATGGACAAGAATAAATGTGCAAAAATTACCAAAAACTACAATCCTGCTAAAAAAATATATGGAGTGTCTATGGTGGAACAAAGTCAGTAAAGGAATATTGAAAGAAATAAGGCAAATTGGATCATATGTGCAAGAAAGACTGCTGCCAAAGGTGGAAACTAATCCAAGGGTGCTCCATGACTGGAGTGGTTGGCAGGGAGGAGGAGAAAGCCTTGGAAACACCAAGAAGGTGATTATTTGACATAGTACAGTAGAAGCTGACTGTTGAATCAGTGTTCTTCCTTGTTGAGGTCTTCATCCTCTAACATGAGCTAGAGACTTAGTAAACTATAAATGCCCATACAGTTTCAGGCATTTTGTTTAAATAGAAAGAGTAGTACCTTTCCCACAAAACTATTTACCTTTGTACTCCACCCTGTTGCATAACTTATCACTGTTGTAGAAGAAGGCCATGGTAACCAGGTTTCTTATAGACAGATAGAAGATTAAGTCAAGAAATTATCCTAAAATAACAAAGTATTGGAAAGGATGGTAGAAAAGTTTTTTAAAAAGTAATAGGATGTAGGCAGATGCTCCAAGAATCTACCCAAAAGGAATTTTAGAAAGAGGTACAAGTCAGCAATAATAAAATATCTGATTGAAATGAAAAAATGTCATGAGTCCTTAGTTGAAAAGGGCCCATTCCATATATGAGCCCTGCTCATCTTCATCCTAATTAATGATAACTAAAAAATAATATGGAAAAGCGCACCCTGAAGGTTTTTATTGACTAGGTCTGGACATGGAATACATCCTTCTACTTACATCCCCACTGTCACATGGTCACACGTAATCGAAAGGGGGGCTGTGAAATGAAGTTTAGCTCTGAGCTCAGAAAGAAGAGGATACTTAGTTTTGGTAAACAACTGGCAGTCCACCCCTTATTCTATACCTCTGAATACTGAGTATCCATTTGGAGTCTTTTGTTTTCTTGGGAGAAATTCTCTTGTCCATTTTTCTTTGTGGGCATTGGCTCCATTCTCAGGATGATCTTGCTAGCCCATTGCACTACTTGGCCAAATCTGAAACAAGTGTTGTGGTACTGGGGAACAAATCAATAAGCAGGTATTTTACTCATATGGTGAATAATCATATGTGAAAATTTTTACTAAACCAAGTTCTTATTTATTTATTTATCTGCTTGTCTTATTTACCTATGTATTTGCTTGCTTGTTTACTGATTTTTTGGCACCATTCTAACAGTGATTGAAAAACATTAGGTATATAGTGATATAAAAAGATATTCAAGATGTTTTTGAAGTGGATAAAAGAATAATATGATCCTGTGGTAGGCAGTTTCTAAGACAGTCCTCACTGATGCTCTCCTCCTGGCAATTTATGCCTTTGAATGTGGATTGGGTTTAGTGACTCAGTTCCAGTGAATATAATGTGGCAGAGTTGATGACTTCAGAGACAGGTTATAAGACTGTAGCATCCATCTTTCACCCTCTTTTACTCACCTGATTTCTCTGAGGAAAGCCAGCTACAATGTTGTGAGCTGCCCTATAGAGTGTCCCAAGTAACTGTTGGAGTTGACAAGTAACTGTTGTCTCTAACCAACAGCAAGCAAGGACCAAAGGCCTACCAACAGCAACATGAATGATCTCCAGAAGCAACTCCTTCTCCACTTAAGCCTTAAGATGACTGCCCTAGCCGACACCTTGATTGCAGCCTCATGAGATCTCTGAATTAGAAAACCCAGTTAAGCCATATGCAGACTACTGACCCACACAATATGTAATTTTTTTTTTTGAAAAAAGTGTTCGCTGTTTTAAGCCACTGTGTTTTGGGTTAATGTGCTATTCAGCTTTGCATAACTAATTCAGACCCACCTTTATTTTTTTTTTTAAGAGATACACGTGCTCTTATATATTGAAGTATGTTTTGCACAAAGGTTCAAGAAGTAGTTAACACTACTTATTTCCAACCACAGAGTGTGAAGAATTGGGGAATTAATTTTACTTATACTGTTCTTCACTTTTTGCATATTTTACCATGAGAATGAATTACTTTTTAATCATCGTAATAAAATTAATGTTAAAGTTACTCTTGTTTTAATGAGGAAATAATATTACATACTATCTTAGAAAAGAATGAAGACACTATATGTTAAAACTTATGAGTTTTGGTGTAAATCACACTCGGAAAAATTCTATAGAGTTAAAGGGCTTTGATTTAAAAAAGAAAAATTAAATATAAGAAACAAAGTTTTCTCTTTAAGAAGAAAAATGAAAGAGAAATATAACCCCAATAAACTGAAATACAGTATTCATAAATATAAGTGCAGAAATTAATGAGGTGGAAAAGAAACCATTCAAGAAAAAAACAACAAATAAAATCCAGTAATTTTGACCAGTAAAACCAAAATCTGCTGTTGTGAAAATACTGATAAAATATAGCAAATCTTGGCAGATATAAACAAGAAGAAAGAGACAAGGTACAAACACATACTAAGAATGCAAAAACACCCATGATTACAGTTTAGTAGCATTCCCGTTAACATTACGATCAAACAAGAATGCATGTCAACACCACTACCATTCCACATTGTTCAGGAGATCCCAGCAAATGCAGGAAGCAATAAAGGAAAAATAAGAAGTATAAATAGTGCAAATGAATAAATTAAAGAGTAATTGATTGCTAATCATATGATAGCATGTTTAGACAATCTGAGAGCATATAGTTAATAAATTATTAGAGCTAATATGAAAATTTAACAAAGCGACCATTTACAAAAATCTCACATGTGATTCCTGCACTAAAACTTAACAATTTCCTCATTGTCTCTGCCCTTCAACTGGCTGTAACATAACAACTGCCCTAAAGTGGCTTCTGATTTTAGTGGACATTCCAGTCTTTAATGACAATCCCATTAGATCCCTCTCTGTCTTTTAAAACATATCTAAACCCACTTAGACATTGAAGAAACTGTTTTGCTGATCTTTTTTCTTCATACACCATTCTGGACTATATTGGAATGGGCAGTTTCTCATATCAGGGCATCAAATGCTCATTACAGAGATTTCTCAGGTTTTAGTCTGCTATGCCTGACAGCCAGCTAGTGTTAGTCTAACCTTGTTTCCAAAAGAGTACTAGAGCACTGCTATCCACTGTGGTACTCTGCAGAAGGCTTCTTTCCTGATGACTCTAGGAAGTGCCTACCTTTGTGTAGCACTGAAGTTGTGAGACCTCTCTCTATATACATGCATGCATAATCAACAGAAGGCTGTATAAGTATTTTGGTGGGAAATTCAAATTCCAGGTTGAATCTTAAATGAATCTGACTTGGCACTGCACTTGGATGCTAGATAATATCTGTTATCTAAATCAGACAAAGGCACCTCCTCTGTCTTCAGTGGAGTGAGGTTGTAATGCACATCATACTTTTAAATCTATTGCCAAGCTACATTTGCATTTGAAATAGAATGACATTAAGGTGATGGCTAAGGCAGATTCTTTTACTTACAATTTTATTTTAGAAACTCTAAATTTTTTGAAAAGATTACATTTCCCTAGGAAGTTCATTTTTGCACTTTTTGAGAAAATTATGTCCATTTGTTTCCTCTCTTTTCAAAACTACAAAATACCCTCCCATGGAAGTCTGATGGCCTTACCTCATATTTTGCTGGACAGAAAGTCAAAGCAATATCATCAGTTTCCCCATACCCTTCTTCCCACAACCAAACCTGTCAATTTACTTGCCTCTGAATTCATAACATTTGGCCTGATCCTAGAAAATGCCATTGTTCCACTGGTTTTTAAATTATATCTCCTTCTCAAAAGCTTGAATCCCAGAGTTTTCCACACTTCCTACATCATTAATTTCTCTTTCACAGCTAGATGTTTAGTGTCAATGTATTTTTTTCCAATATCCTTCATCTTGAAAACAATGTGTAAGTAATGTTCCCTTAGTTCTACATATCATTCCCTCTATTCTAACTGTAGCCACTTAAATAAATCCCTCTAGCTTGCTTTCTTGAAAAATAACCTTGTTTTTCTTGCTTTGTTAAGTTAGCCTTAAACCATTAACTGAGATTAAATCACAACGTAGCAGTCACATGAACCCAGCTCAGCTGGGAATGAGACAAGGTAATCTGGACCTAAGATAATATCAAGGATGAGAACAGAAACCAGACGGAGCTTTGGCCCTACAGATGACCTCAGAAGGCACTGATTATCATGCTTGGAGATTTTGCACCTGGCCCTTTTCATGTAGACCCCATCTCCAAACCCCATAAAACCTCCCTTCCCCCAGCAATCCGGGAGGCAGTTGGGTTTTACCCTCTGTCTCCTGGTTGACGACTTCCATAACAAAGAGCTTTTCCTTAAAAGTACTATCTGGTGAATGTTCTTGTCAGTCCTATAGCGGCAAGTGCTGGGACCCAGTCAGGTCAAGATTTCTTTAAGTCAGCCTCCCACTGTGAGAAGCAGAATGCAGCAGAATCTCATCCCAGGCTGTCATAGGTTGTCTGATGGTGAAGAGGAATTCCTCGAGACTCAAGACACGTTCATTTACACTATCACTCCACTTTTCTTTTCCTTTGCATAGCAAAATTTCTTGAAAGACTTGCCTACACTCATCATTTCTACTTCTCCTCTTATATACCCTTCAACCAACTCAAATCTGGCTTCCACTCCACCTCTATTCTTAAGAGGTTAATAAAATTTTACAAACTTCAAAAGAGAGATAAGTTTTGTGTTAATAGATAAGTAGTTTAAAGAAAGCAGCTATGCATGACTATTTTATACAGTTCCTAAATTCTAGGTACTTTACAATTTAGTTTGGTATTATGTCTCCCTTTAAGAAAATTTCTTTCAGGAATTTACTAAATGTTGTCCTTTACAATTTTCATCTTTATTTCAATTTACAGTTTTTATTGGGCCTTTATTAGAAGTAATTTACCAGAAGCACATCATTGAACAAAATAGAGAGTGATAAAAGAAAGAACATTTTCAAAAGGTCACAAATAATGAAAATTACTCAGCAGGAATCACAGAATAAGTAGAGACTTCAAAAACCAAAGGAACTAAATTATTTCTACTCATATGGTAAACATTATGAGAATTTTTATGGCTATAAAAATCCCTAGGGATTTTTTTTCTATGGATTTTTTTTTGTATTTAATACTTTTAAAAATGTTTTAAAAATAATTTTAGATTTATAGAAAAGTTCCAATCCCACATACTCCTCACCCAATTTCCTCTAATCTTTACATCTTACATTACCTTGGTATATTTGTTAAAACTAAGAAACCGACACTGGTTAACTACTATTAACTAAACTCCAGACTTATTCAGATTTTCCACTTTGTCAACAAATTTTCTTTTTCTGCTTCAAGATCTTATCCAGGATATCACATTGCATCTAGCCATCATGTCTCCTTAGACTCTAGGTCTGTGTAGTTTCTCAGCCTTTCCTTGTTTCTTGTGACCTTGAAAGTTCTGAAGCGCATTGTCTAGGTACTTGGTAGACTGTTTTCTTCATTTTGGGATTGTCTGATATTTACCTCATGGCTAGACTGGGGTTATGGGTTTTAGAGAAGAATAACCATAGAGGTGAATGTCCTTATCATTGTCTCATATTGGAGGTATATGATAGCAATTTGACTTATTACTGGTGATGTTGATCTCTATCATTGGGTAAACGATATGTGTCACTACTTTTTCCTTTTTTATACTCTGTTCTTTGGATGCAAGACACTAAATCCAACCCACACTCAAAGGTGGAGAGGACTCAAACTTTATCTCCTGAAGGGAAGAGTACCTAGTTATGTTATTTGGAGGTATTCTGTAGAAAGATTTGTCCATTCTTCATTTCCTTATTCATTAGTTTATTTATATATTTTGTAACTTCTATTATGGTATATAGATAGATAGATAGAATTTTTGTAGCTTCTATTACAGTATATTGTTTTTATTTATTTATTTTTATTTATACATTTATTTATATCAGTATGGGCTCATGAATATTTATTTTATACTTTGGGTTGTAATCTAATACCACATGTTTTGCGGGCCAAATTATTTCAGCTTTGGGTACTGGCAACTCTTTCAATTGATTCATGTGTTTTTTGATATACTCTCATCCTTTTGTTTCATGAGAATTTCCTTGCTATCTGGCACTACAAGATTCTCCAGGCTCACCTTGTACATTCCCTGCCACAGACCTGGAATCAACCATTTCTCCAAGGATTCCTGGCTCTTTGTTAGAGAATGATATTAAAACTCAAGACCTGGGTGCTAGATGTACTCATGTATACTGAAGTGTCACTCCTCCCAGGGATTCTCAGTGGGAAAAGTTATGAAATATCTATATGTACACTGACCCATGTATACACACATTCCTATAATTACTTCTGCATCTATGTATCTTCATATATATTAAGCTAATTATGAGTTTATACCAATGTCTCTAACTGTAATCTAGTTTTGTATTATTCATTTAGCTTTCTTTCCTTGCTTATCTATAATTTCCCTCTTTGACAATGACAAACCTGGTTCTCACCTTCCATCACCCATTTACTTGCTTATTTAACCCCTAACATACATGTAAAGCAGGTTGAGAGTTAGTAACATAAACCCCAGTGAGAAACAAATTTACCAAATAGAGTACAGTTTTTATGTACAGTTCCTATTGTCTTTAGCTTTACAGTTGCTATTTAAAACACCATTTGACAAAGTTATTTAAGCCACCTTCTTTTTCCCTCCACCTGCTTCAGTGAAGTTATATCATACATCTGCAATAGAGTTGGATTTATTTGTCATAGACTGTATTCCATCCTGAGATCCCTTGACATCCTGGTTGAATTGTTTTCACTTTTTATATGTTAAAATTTACTCTTTTTGGAATACAGTTCTATGATTTTGGACAAATGCGTTGAGTAACATATCCATCACTCCAGTACCACACATATCAGTTCCATCGCCCTAAAATTCTGCAGAGATTTTTGTTGAGGAGGGACTACTATGAGAAAACATGTGGGACAAAATTATTTCCCCCAAATATTTTATTCTATCTTATGATGTTAAGGTCAGTTTATTTCCATATTTCCAAAAACATTTTTAAAAGTTTTAGAACTACTCTTACTCACCAGGAATTTATAATTGCAAGTTTAAAAATAATTCATGGGTTTGACTATGTTACTAGTTATTGGTCTTAACAGGATAACACCTAAGGCTCAAATCTTGTCTTTTACTTATAGTGTAACTCTCACTGTAGAAAAGAGGAGGTTCTCTATTTGATCCAACATCTAAGTGGTTATTGATCATGAATCTCAGTGCCTTACAGTGTTGGTCATACCTGTTGGCTAAGGAAGAGAGCCCCTAGAATATCTGGGCCATCGTAGATTTTTAGCAGAGTAATCAAAAGAAACAATCACCCAGGCTCAGCTGTGGTTTGAATTTGATTCTTCAAGAGATTCGTAAGGAACAACTTATGTCAGCTAATGTTATCCATATCAATGTGTAGCTAAAACTAGAAGTACTGTCCCTATCCCAGTGTATACTGTTTTTGTATTTTTATTTTGCTTTTTTGTTTTTCTTTTATTCATTGTTGTTACTTTTGTTTGTTTGTTTGTTTTTCTCCTCAGATGTCTGCAATTTACTTGACTTGTTACCATGGCTGCCATTTCTGCTTTCTCAGATAGCTGACAGAAGTCCAAGGTGAGACTACAGCCACCTTAATCGACAAAAGGTGATTTTTAAATGTCATGAAAGAATCTAAGATGTTGGGCTCACAATTTCTATTATCAACTAAGCCAAATTATGCAATAAAACAATGATGCTGTGTACCACTATTCTTAGAATTAGTTGGAAATGCTATTTGAGCCCTTTCTCTGCACCTTCTTAGCTGAATGATTTTACAGAGAATATTTAACTTCTCTGAACTTAAGTTTTCTCTCCTCCATTTTAATATGTTGTTTATGATGAACAATTAAGAAATTACACTTGAACATACTCATGACAGTGTATGTATGTGTCTTTAATTTCTGTATATGGCTGCTTACCTCGCAGGGCTTAAAAATAAAGAGACTGCTAAAACGTGGAAGGAATAATAGACATTGTACTTTGAATGAAACAGCAGGATAGGGACCTTTTCAACTCCTTTCAATGAAAACCTCCAAAGAACCCCTAGTTCTCCCCAAAACACAACTTGAGACTAATGTACTAGGTTCCTAGGTGTGAACCTGAGCTGTCATCCCTGAACTCTCACTATCAAGCACAGAAATATAAAGTGTTCCCATAAGAACATGAGAACTAAATCTGAAAATTCAAACCTTTCATTTTACTGTTGAGACTGAAGTTGAGGCAATTTAAGGTAATGAAGTTCATACAAGTTGATCACAGGATGACTGAGATCCTGTCTATTGTGATTTTACCGAATTATGCTTTTGGCTTACAACATGGTAGAAAAAGAACTGCTGAAGGTCACTGTTGGATTATCAGAACTCTCCAAAAATGTTTTGGCCTGCCATTTAGCAATTATGCTCCATTATAATTTTTTCCATCTCTATTCTTTTCCACACCTGTCCTTTAAAGGAATGGATGCCAGAAGATGTCTTTTTAAATGTATAGTTTAGCATCTGTCACTTTATATAGTTAAATTCAGTGCATAATTTGGAGACAATTATAATATTGCATCAAGGTCATGAGAACCTACATACAACTGTCCTGTAGACATTCCATATTGGAATAGAAATAATTGGTGTTGAAAAATTAAGGCTAACAGTGCAGTTCACTTGCTTATTGAATTACTAGAATTGTTAACTTTACCCACTATTTCATGGCAGGCTGGTGGTTATATTCTATTGCTCTCTTCTATAAGCTAATAGAACCAATAAGTTAATAAATTAAAACTATAACAGCTATTTCCGTTTTCTAGTACTTACTTCACCAGCTTGGTTTTCATCTATAATCATAGCTTTATTTTCTGGTTTAATTATTTAAGTCTCTCTTTCTCTGTCTGTATATATATATATATATATATATATATATACACACACACACACACATGCATACATATATACATACACACACACACACACAAACACACACACACATATATATAAAGTATATATCAAGTCCAAACTATCCCTTTAGGGCCCTTTAATTTCTCCAAATGGCAAATGTTCAAGTCTAAGTAAACTGGGACTTAGGCCAAAGAATATGGGGGATGTTGCATCACTCAGGCTTCAATCAGAGAAACAGAAACACTGCAAGTGCCTTACATATAACAAGGGACTTAGAGTATGGACCTTGTTTAATTGTTGGAACTAGTTAAGCAGTCTTAGTAAGGCTTTTGTCTTTACTTCAAGTGCTGGAGCCTGAAGTCTCTCAATGCTTCCAAGCCTCCAACTTCTATGAAATGAGTGCCCTGCAGAAGAAGTGGGCACTTTTTTTTTCATGGAGCTGGTGAAGAGGAAGTAAGATATGCAGGGAAGCTGGAGTAGTTGTGGGCCCAGCTGCTACCCCACACTGGCAAGGTAAGCAAGGATATAAGCAAACATGTACATGAGCTGCAGCAGCACCTGATGCCCCTGCCTTACTTTCTAAGCTTAAAATGAATATGGCTACTACTTCATCTTCACCTTCAAATCTTTCACCAAATGCCTCTTAGAGAACAAGCAATCTCAGAACCATGCAGGGAACTCTGAAAAAAGCTTTAGCTTAGCTAAATTGACAGAGTATAAATCCCCCAAGGCTGACCTGCTTCCAAACAGCAAGTGAAAAAAGAACTACATAATTTCAATGTTTTGTTAATGTTGTTGCTAGTATACATCCCCCCTGGTTATATAGGGTGCCCCAAACTTGGGATTCTAGTTTATAATTCTCTTCTCCTTATGTCCTGTTTCAAATAACAGTGCTCAGCTCAGACTCACTGGGTTCTCCAGGTGAGTTTCCTTTTGGGAATCTTAAGGTCCTTTCCTGACAGCAGACCTTGGTGGGGGACTCTCTAGGCCCTAGATCCCCAGGAAGTTGTCCCTAACTTTGAATCTCAGTGAGCAGGAACTTTGGTCAAGATATCTTCCGTTCCAAAGCCTAATCTCATTATGCAAATTTCTTTACTTGCTCCCGAGAGATTAGAGATAATATCCATTTTAAGGAGTATTATCAAAAGAAAGCCATTATCTGGGCATAGGATGTTTCATTACATCCTCCTTTCCCAACAAAAGTCTGCAAAGAAGGGTATGTTATAGTTCACGAGTGTTGGGGAAAAGGTGATCTGAATTCACTTACACAAATAACATGTATAAAGCAAAAATGAATATTTATTATTGAACAGTAACTGAACATGCAGTACCCAAAATTTACATTAAATTAGGATTAAAACAATTTTTTAAAGCAATTTAACCTTTTATAAACAACTGTTGAGAATTTTAACCAACGCATGGATGTCTAATATGATTTTTCTTTCAATTATAACAAATGGTTAGCTATAAGTATAAACAGTTTTTACTGCAACATAACTATCATTTTAAGATAAAATTATCTTAAAAGTTAATTGAAATATATATTCTCAAATATGAGGAATTCTTATATTTCTGGATGTCATCTTATAAGACATAGTTGTCCCAGGAGGACTTCCTAGAAGATAATTCCGTGGCAGTTCTCAATCATGAAACTTTAATAAAACTGAAAAAGCAGAGTCAACAATGGCATGTGCTTGAACTTAGTTTAGTTCTTACCAGCTTCAATGTGCTCAAATTAATCAATATTATTAACATATGGATTCAAAAACTACAGATAATCTCAAGTTCTTTATTCTAAGGTGGTTAATATCTGGTTAGGAATTTATCCACCTTTTCTTTTTTTCTATGAAAGAAAGTGTGCATGAGTGTGTGCATGTGCACGTGTGTGTATGGCCAAGTGTCAGCATTCAAGGAACGAAACCATAGTTTGTTTGCATGTGTGTGTCAGTGTGTATGTGTGGCCAAGTCTCAGTATTCAGGGAACAATATCTTGTTTTGTTTTATTTTACTTTACTTCTAAAGAATAAACACATTTCTGAAATTCTCAGGTCAACTAAAGAAGTTGATCTTCTAAATAAATTGTTAAAGGTGAAAAAGAAGGTGATAGTTTTAAGAGTGTCAGAAATAAGAAGATAAATCTTTCAATTTTTTCACCAAAATTAGCAAACTTTAGACATCAACTATAAGGGAAGAAAGGAAAAGAGGCATAAATAAATTGCTTATGCATTTACATGAGGATAAGGGGTAAAGAAAGAGTAAAGAAACCAAATAAGAGGAGAAAAGTGAGAGAAGAGTGTGTGAAAGAAGGGAAGGAAGAGAAGAAGATGAGACAGATGGTTTTTAGTATATCTTATGAAAAACAGAAGACAGAAGGCAAATTTATTAGTCAAGCTAAATTTTAAAGTCCAATCTAGTGAGATGGGATCTAGCTCTAGTAGGCTAGATCTTCAGGCTAGATCTTCAGGATGGCAAGAACTAAACTCGGTCTTCACTCTCCTCAGATGAATCTGAGGTGCTGGAAGAATCATCCAAGCTGTCATCTATGTACCCAGCTGCAGCAGCTTCCTCATGCTGGAGATGACCTCTCTCTGTCAGGTGGTGCAGGAGGAACTGAAGCACACGGGTGTCAAACTGGCCAGTGTGGAACAGGCTATCTTCATCTCGTTTCTTCTTGTTCTTCTTCATCACATCCTTTAATCCGGAAAGCGCAGTGGAAACTTTACTTGTGGGTGCCCAGACCTTGACATCACGGTCTAGGCCACTGGTTGCCATCAAAGGTAGGTAAGGATGGGGTTCAAGACAATTTACTGTCCCTGTATTGTCTCCCTTCATGAAATGAATGATCTGACAGGATGATTTCTCCCAAAAGAAGATGTGTCCACAATCACTACCGCTCACCACAAACTCACTCCTGGGGCCATAGAAATTGACACCTTTGGCTGTGGCATTATTTCTATGCCCTTTATATCTCTTAACATATTCAGCTCCATCACAGTGAGAGGAATTAAAAAGGAAAATATCTTCATCATTGTAGCTGGCCAGGAGCTCTGTGCCATCGTAGCTGTACACAACGCAGGTAATGATTGCTTTGGAATCACAGTAGACTAGGTGATGAGGGTAAAATTTCTTGAGTACTCCATTGTTCTCATTCTCATTTATTTTTCTCTGGTCATAAATCCTTACAAACGGATCTTGTCCACCTACTGCAAACTGATAGGTATTAGCAGGATTCACACAGATTGTATACAGTCCTACTTTCCTCCCTCTACCTTTTGTCACTACCATTTTTGAAGCTGGTCGGCCTTGTCTGAGGTCAATGGTGAAGACAACTCCATCTTCACCTGAAGTACGGAACTTAAAAGGGGAGTCTGGCTCCAGAGCAAACCTGTGGGAGGCTCCCTTGTGCTGGGCCACACACTTAGTATTCTTGCAGTGAGGAATAGCAGATAGTTCTGCTACCCGTATCTGCCCATCACGGGCACACGTGGCCAGGGTGGAATCACCACAGTTAGGAAGGAACTTTGCTTGAAAGACATTATTTCTGTGGCCACTCTCAAAGTCCAGTACTGGCTGTTGCCGTGCCCAGTCCCACACCATCACCTTCATGTCATCACCACTACTGACCAGCCAGGTGCCACGCTGGTTAAAGTGCACAGTATTGACACAACCAACATGGCCTTCAAGACCATACTGCAGGCAGAAACGCTGCACAAAGACTCTTGCCCCACAGGCTTCATATACAAAGCGGGCACTTGAACCCAGCTGCCGCTCCCGAAGAGCAGTAAGGACTTGCCAGCGCGGTCGGGGCAGGGCAGATGTTTCTAATGATACCCAGTGCTCCAGGGCCTGTTCCTCCTCTGTTAAACACTCTTGGGGGTTGGTCTCACTGCACTGTACGGGTACCTGAGGCCGTTCTTCCTGCTCAGTCTCCTCAGTCTCCACCTCTCTCTCGTCCTCTAACTCTTCCTCTAAGTGGTAACGGAATAGACTTTCATCATTAGTTAAGACGTGATCAAAGTCCTCCACAACGTTAAAGTCATTTTCTTCACTTAAAGTTTCTGGGTTTGTACCTTGCGTTTCTGTGCTGGCATGGCTGGGGACACCACCATCCCTGGTACCACCATCTTTGGTCAATCTCATGCTCAGTTCTGGGGTCCCCACTTCAATACCTGAGGGTCTTTCCCTTCCTGCCGCCGCTCCGGACCTCTCCTCTGAGCTGCTGGACAGGCTTCCATCTCCCAAGTTTGGTTGGCCATCTGTACTGCTGTCTTGCCTGGACATCTTGAACGATGTTTGCTGTAGCCGGTCTGGAACAAGGAAAAGCTGAGCCCCGGAAGCTCGGGAAAAGGGGCAGGCCTGCCCTGAATGTGGACTGGCCAGGGAAAAACTGGGTGGGCTAGCGGCAAGATGACGCCAACTTGGTAGGCCGGAAGGAGACGGGAAATATCCTGCTGAGGCAATTATATTACGGAAGCCGGTGAAGTTCAGAAGCCTTCATCCCGTCTCGCATTTCGCGGTTTCCAGAGACTGTTCTGATTTTTCCAGGCCCAGAGCCCCGCCCCCACAGCCATCATACACTGTGAGCAGATGCCTGTGCTGTTGTTTTGGAGATTGAAACTTGCTGCGCTTTGGAAAGTATTCTCATTAGAAGACGATCAGCAAAAGTGATTATCCTTAGGAAAACAGTTTTCGTAAGCCTTTCAGTGTTTTGCCTGAAAATAATGTACAGTATGAAATGAAGATATTGGCAAGAGCAATAAAAGGTTAGGTATGGTCCCCACAGCTAGTGACTTCCTGACATATAAGAAATGTCTCAAGCAAATCAAACAGCTTGAGGGACTCCTTGAGAACTTAAACTGGTAAAATCGGTATGAGGTTGTCAACTAAATTACAGGATACCTAGTTAATTGCATTTCAGATTAATAGTGAATAACTTTTTACTATGTGTAGATCTCAAATATGACATTAGACATACTTCCATTAAGTTTTATTCATTATTTATCTGAAATTCAGATTTAACTTGGTGTTCTGTATTTTTATTTG
Organism: Cynocephalus volans; assembly: GCF_027409185.1. NCBI lineage: Eukaryota > Metazoa > Chordata > Mammalia > Dermoptera > Cynocephalidae > Cynocephalus > Cynocephalus volans. The sequence continues at coordinate 37,868,810 of NC_084478.1, read as the reverse complement.
TTAAATCTGGTAGGCTCCCCTAGTGAGAAGAATTTAGACCCCCAATGTAATCAACACTGAAATCAACCGGTAAATTTAAAGTAGAAATGAAAAGGAATAACTGCTTTACCAATTTGAGATAAAAGTACATCCTTTTTGTTTCCCACCAGAGATTTTATATATATATATATATATATATATATATATATATAGAGAGAGAGAGAGAGAGAGAGAGAGAGAGAGAGAGAGAGAGAGTTAATTCAATTTAAGATACATAGGGAACATGAATACAATCCTTCTGTGATGTTATAGAACTATCAAAATATATTATGTATCTCCTAAAATATGTTAATGGCTTCTTTGTGGCCTTTTAGGAAAAGAAAACAGCTCTACAGAGACAGCTAGTTGGCATTGCTGTGTTAACTTCAGAGCTTCTCTGAATGAATTATCTAAGGTGGTGTCAGAGCATTTTTGAAGGGCTATAGTAAATTGCTGACTAAGAATGCCAGAATGTGGAAAACAAGGTTTCTCTCAGAGTAATTGCAAGATAAGCACAAAATTCATTAAACATAGTGTAAAGTCTTCTGAAGAGAGAGGATGGTTCCAAGGCTAATAGTGATAGAAAGATACATAAAAGAATATTCACAGCAACTTATAAAGAATAGCTCAACAACCTGAAAACCACCCAAAAGTCCATGAAGAGTAACATGGATAAATAAATTAGTGGGTACTTCAAAAAGTTCATGGAAAAATAAAATTAAAAGATAATACAAATATTTCCATGAACATTTTGAAGTACTGTCATATATTCCTATAATATAATATTGTGCAGAAATGAGAATGAATAAAATCAAATGCATCAACATGGACAAATCTTAAAAATGCAATGATGAGTGAGAACACAAGTGACAAATGTATAGTCAATTACTTCACTTTAATGCAGGTCTATATAGTTTTGATGTGTAGTAAAACTGTTTACAAAGGTGAGGAAATAATTGACTCACAATTTAGGATAATGGTTACCTTTCTAGGCAAAGAGAAGGTTGATATCTGGGAGAGATTCTTGATAATATTTGTAACTTACCCTGGGTATGAGTATGTTGTTATTCTTTTTATTGTTTATTTCCCAGGTAAACACATTTATGTATGCTTTTCTATGTATGATATATTGCATAGTAGCATTTTTTTTCTTTTTTTTTTAAAGACAATGTTCAAGGGGTAAGATAATACACAAGGGGTCTTGCTCAGCCATGGAGGATAAAAACAAAAAATCTAGAGCATCAAACCCTAACATGTCCATACTTGTATTCTCCAGGAGAGAAATTTATATTAATTGGTTTTGGTTATATCTGGCCCCATTGCAAAGAACAGTTCCAGTGTTAGAGGCTGAATTGGATTATTTTAGCCTAATGCTATTCTAGCTATCTGCCTTTTTAAAATTTTTTTGACTTGCTCATTAAGCAAACTTTAACTGAATTGGCTTTTCTTTTCCATTCATTCATAAAATATTTATTTAGAACTTTGTGTACCATGTACTGTTCCAGGTACTGATAACACATTGGTGAATAAAAGTGGTTCTTCCTTCACTCATGAAGTACATGTTACAGTAAAGAAAAGAGACAATAGAAAGTCAATACATAAATAGACGAGAAGAAGATGTGATTAATATTATGGAAAGAAATAAAGCTGTGTAAGTGGATATAGGTTATGGTTTGTTAATTATTATAGTGAATTGGGGGAAGGTCTCCTTTATGGGGTGACATTTAACATTTAAGTAGAGGGCTAAATGAAAAAAGAAATGGACCTTTAAATATCTAGTGTAAGAGCATTCCCTATAAAGTGACATTGAGTGCAAATTTCCTGAAATAGTAGCACAATTTTAGTGTTCATGGAACTTTAAGGAGGCCACTGTGATTGCAAATAAGCATTAGGGAGAGTGGCAGGCAATAGGACTGGAAAGAGCCATGGAAAACTAAACATGGCTTTGTTGGCTGTCATAAGTAATTTGAATTTTGGTTTTATTCTAAGTGTGCTGCAAAATCTTTGGAAACTTGTGAGCATGGAAATGCATTATGTGACTTACTTTTTGAAAGGATGACACTGGTTGCTATGTGGAGAATAGCATGGGGTGGGAAGAGAGAACAGAAGTACTAAACTATTACTCTTATCCAGGTGAGAAATTAAAATGGTTTAATCTCAGGTGGGATTGGTGCAGGTGGTAAAAATTGGTTAGATTTGAAATGCATTTCGAAAGTGGAAATTGTAGAATTTGCTCAAGAGTTGAAAGTGAGTGTGAGGAGAATTGGTCAGGCTGCTGACAAGAAAAGCACATCAGTTGGGTAATTTGAAGCAGTTCAACAAGTGGGCTTTTTACAAAGATGAGCACAGGTTGTAGGGAAATCACATAGGAAAGATCAGGACCTCAGTGCTAGTGTGAACAGGAAGACGTTATATCCAGCTAGAAAGAGAGCAGTTATCAAAAATCTGAGACAGAAAAGGCAGTGTGGAAAGTCTGACCTGACATTAGTTATTTCTCTGTGAATCTATAGGAAGAAAGCCAGGAAAATGAATTTCCCAAATTTATTCTCCTCTCTCTAGTCTTTTGCTGGTGCTTCCCACTAAGTCATGTAAAGAAGGGAAGAGAAAGATTCTGGATGGGCAAACGTAAGGTATACAGCCTCTGGGGTCAGATAGGAATCAATGGTATTTCCTAAATATTTGGCAGAAACAATGGGTGAATGTTAGTGCCATTCACTATAATGAAGGCTAGGGATAAGGATGGGGGAAAAAGAGTTCTGTTTTATTACATCAAGTATAAAAATATGCACTAAACATTGAAAAAATAGAAGCATTGAATTGCAAATTGGATACCCATGTCTGGAGTTTACAGGAAAGATTAGAAATATAGAAATGTTTGGAAGTCATTAGCCACTGGGAATGAAGGAGCTCCTTTCAGATGCTTGAGGGCAGGAATGGAGTAAGCAAATGCTTGGGTTCAAATAAACTCCACATCCTTTTTGCTATTTGGGGATAACACAGAGTTGGTGGTGGGGGACAAAGGAACTTAGCTACTACACAATGAAATTATTATAATAGTGAATCGTGCAATTTTAACTATATAAAGAGAAATTAGGGACATCAGGGAAAGATGGAGAGGGAGATTTTGATAAGGTTAGCATATTAGAGGTCCCAGTGGAGTCAAAGTTTTCTACAATCAGCAACTGTGTACAACCAGATAGGAACTAAAGTTTACTTTTGCTTCACTATCTTATAGCTTGTAAATATATATGAATCTTGGAGGACAGGGTGATCCAGGACACTCTCATCTGTACTCAAGCTATTAAAGCAAAAGCAATTTGATTAAAAGATTAAAGTAGTTCACTCAAGATATGGCTGACTTATGAGCTTAATTTTCCTAGAAGCTATTTCCTTAATCTGAGGGGAACTTCCTATTCTGGGGAAAATAGTTTTTAGAAGAAACCTTTCAGTGCCATTTGAATATCCCATACGTTATCATAACTACACTTGGAGATCAGCAATATGGCAGCCTGATTCTGAAAATATCAATCAAAAAATAATGGTTCTCTTATCTGGTTGCCTCAGTGCGTTTAAGGATTCAAGAGACAATCTTTTTCTAAAATGCTATATTACTTCCCTAATGTTAATAGGCTTGTCTTATTTTCTGCCCTCATGGAAATAAACATCCCAGTGAGAAAGAGAGACTTGTAAACCAGTAATTATCATGAAGTGAAATGCATACTAAGATTAGTAGAAAATTTTCTGTGAAGATTTCATAAGCTTTAGACAAAACTTGTATTTAAATGTGCTTCCCAGATTTTAGAAATACCTATTCAAATCTCTATGAAATTCAGTAACTTCAGACTGTCATATGGAATCAAAAAGGAAAAAAAAATCTTCATATTCTAGAACAATTTCCGTTACAAACAATTAAAATAGCAAAATGTGTGACAGTTGAGTAAACTGAGGGAACCGCAAAAGCACAGTGACAGGAGATACTAAGTGTTTAGGGGTAGATATAGTATTTAGATTGGCTTCCAGGAAAGGTATTTGACCATAATGTTGAGGGAAGATCCATGGAGCAGCACACAGCCACCTAACGTGGATTTCCTTCTGGGCCCTTGTGTATGCATGCCCATTCTCTTCTGGCTCATCCTCCTTCTGCTTCAGTCCCTCCTCTGTGTGGGATCTGGCAAGGCAGGAAGTAGGTGGAGGTGAAAACATGGTCAGTGACAGGAAGAAAGAGAGAGCACGACATAATTTGGAAAATAGAAAGTCTTGGGATGGTTGGAGCACAGAGTAAGTGTAAGCAGCAATATGAGACAAGGCTAACTTGTAATGTGGTGTGCTTTATTGCAGTAGTTCTCAAACCTTTTGGTCTCAAGACTCCTTTATACTCATAAAAATTATTGAGAATCACAAACGGCTTCTGATTATGTGAATAATCTTTATTGATATTTGCTGTACTAGAAATTAAAGCTGAGAAAAATTTAAATATTTATTAATTTATTTAAAATAATAATCCACCCACTACGTGTTAACATAAACAATATATTTTATAAAAGTTAATTAGTTTTTCCCAAACAAAACAAATTTAATAAGGATATTGGAACTGTTTTACCATTTTGCAAATTTTTTATTGTTTGGTTTACAATAGAAGACATCTGGATTCTCATATTTGCTTCTTTATGAAATCTTTTGCAACATCACATGTTATGGAGCATCTGGAAAATTTGACTGCACACTTGGGACTGAAAAAAACAAATAACATTTTAGAACTATCACAAAAATAATTTTTACCCTGCAGACCCACTAAAAGGGTCTCAGAAGCCCCTGCCCGCCCCCCCCCCCCGCGACAAAGATTCCAAACAAAGTTTTAGAACTGCTTGCTTTCTTATAAAGGAATATAAAGAAGTTAAATTTTAAGTAGCAGAAGATACATAGGTACCTAAATAATTTAGGCAAGAGATTACCTGATCAGATTTGTGTTTTATAATTATTGCTTTCAGGGTGGGAAATAAATTAGAGAGAGGTAGGGCTAGATGGTTGGAAACTAATTAAATTTGGACAATTTCTCAAATTCTATCTGGAAGTAATGATTTTTACATACACATATATAATGCTGTTCATACTTTTTTATGTGTTTAGTTTCCTCTACTCAAGAATAAGTTACTTGAATGCAGGAACTGCTTTTGATTCATCTTTATAACTATAGCTCTTGGCAGAATGCACACAGTAGGCACCAAGTAAAGATTTCTTGAAAATAAATGAAAGAACCAACTAAGTGGCTATCGGAATAGTGCACATAAATGATGATATAGTTTTGAGCTTAATGGCAATGGCAACACAGAGGAGTAAATTCAAATGATATACTGAATTCACTGTTGACTGACTGGAAATGTCATTGTCATATTTGTTGGATAAGGGCTACGAGGGAAAGAGAAAGAAAACCACCATGTCAGCCATCCATCTAACTTCTGTGACCCTGATTTAGGGAGCATTGAAGAGACAGAAAGGGGTGGAGTTTGAAGGGATGACTTTTGGCTTCATTTTGAATATGATGAATTTCAGTTGCTTGTGTGACTTGAGCCTCTCCTAGCACTGTAGGCTGTTTTAAAGTTACATAAGTTTCTTATCTAACTAAGCTAACAGTATATTCTAATATTTGTTTTCAATGCTTTATTATTTTAGTGCTTGTTTTTAGTACTTTTGATGTTTTAATGTTTATTTTTAATGTCTTCATATTTTAAATATTTAATCAGAATTCTTGAATTTTTGCTGGCCTAAATTTCTGGTTCTATTAGCGGGTACCGATTTACTACCAACCAAGTGGGATTAATTTGGCTGCTGCTCAGTGGACACTATTTTGTTTTCAGAATCACTATAATGTACATTTAGATTTCATCCAGATTGTGTAAAGCTGAATTACCCTACTGTTATACTTCTCTCTGTGTAACAGAGAAAAAAAGAAAAAAAGGTTATTCAAAACACCATAAATGCCATGAGAGGCCCGAAGGCACTGCACCTCAGCAACTCCTCTGTTAGAAGGAGAAAACTGGGTACAGCTCCGATTCAAAGTTAGCTTTTGTTTTTCATTGTAAAGACAAGGAATTTTCACAAGAAAATTCAGTTGATTAAATCATTATCAAAGGACACAAGGACATGGGCAGTGTTACAAAAGTTACCTATGGCTAACTATAGCTTAAACAATGGAAACTAGTAACATCAGTAAAATTAACAATGTGGCATTCCAAAGTACAATTAGTGAAAAGCTAAGTTGGTCAAACTGTGCTCATTATCTAAAGTATATCCTCTCTTTAAGCAAAAGTTGGATTTTTATGATAAAATCTAAGTATAATTTCTAAAGTTTCCCCCAACAGACAGCTTGCCCCTAGCAAACATTTTTTTTTTTCACATATTTCTCTTCAGCAATTCTTAAAATCTCCTAACACGATTGGCATGGCAACCACCTGTTAGCTCTAAAATCATTAAAGTATATAATCCCATACCTACGCAATGATTAGAGTTGATTAGATGGACTGTTGCCCAGCTATCTGTGGGCTGTGACCCCCTACCCGAGTGCTTTTGCCCTATACATGCATTTACCTAAAAACCCTATTCTAAAACCAAATGAGAATCAAGATTTCTAACCCTCCACACCCTACAACTGTGTGAAGGAATCTTCTGAAACCAGTCTTAATATGTGTTTGTGGTAGCAAGTAGGAGACACAGAATTTGACTTTCATTCACAGAAACTGACCAGATCTGTCACCATCCTCTTACTTCGCATGTCATGGCCCATTTAAAAGTATGAATATCAGAACACATGGATTTTAGTAATCCAAAATTAATTATGTGAATAAAAATAAAGAAGCATTATGCAAAAATATTATGCAGTGAAAAACTTAAAATGAGTTCAGAAGGTAACAAAACAATCTGGCTTCATGTTTTTAAGAGAGTAGCCCCAACAGACAGGAAAGAATACTTTAAGAATGAAAGAGATTTATTTCTCATGTCCTTTATTACTGCTTATCTTTCCATCTGGCCAGAGTTGCTATTTTATCTAGTACTTCTCTGTTTAGCACTATCCTGTCTTTACATTTTGTTTCCAATCTACTCTGTAAGCCTAATTGTTGCCCTATCCCAGGAGGATGTGAATCATTTTAAAGCTAGAAAGAGAAGCATCTGCATAGATAGAAAATAGCAGTCATTTTATTATAAGTACTCTATTTGTTTTTCTTTTAATTATGCTGAAAATGTATCAATTTCTCCAAAGAATGAATGATTACCACCTGTCATAAAAGCTAAAAGCAGTCCCCCAACTCTAATTATTTTTATAATTTCCAATTGAAAAATAGTGATTGTGTAAGTTAGAGCTCTTGATATATAACACACATTTATACTGCTTGCATAATTCAGTGTGTTACAGAAATTGTACCATTCAAGTAAAATAAAAATATACTTTTGAAAACTATATCATCTTTGCTATTCATCAATTATTAATTGTACATTTGAGAAAGCACATATTGAACAGAGAAAACGATATTCATGCATCTCATTAAAGATATTTATATAATTTAAATGAAGAACAGAATGTTATTTCTAAGGGTATGTAAGATGGACATTCATGGTAATGTGTGAAATAAAACTAAAATACAAAAAGATTCTGGTATAATCTAATAGAATTTTTACCCTTCCCTATATAGAATTATGCACACTAGTTTTAAAAGTAACAAATGGTTACTTTTCCATGAATATTCAGTTCCAAGGTTTAAATTTGGGTTGAGTTAGAAGAACCTTAACTACATTTTCCAGTCCAGCTTTTACTGGAGTATGTTGTTTTTGAGGGATCATAAAGTGTTAAAAATTAATGAATCCACTTGATGGAAAAAGAAGCAAGTGGTAGAATTTGGTTGCTCGCATTCAGTTTTCTAAAATGCAAATGAGGGGGCTAGAATGCATAATGTCTAAGTACAATTTCAGTCAAATGCTAGCTGAAGCTGTGAAGCAACATAGCTGATTTTTTATATGGCTTCTAAATAAACCATAAGATTAGTTTTAAAAATGAGGCTGCAAATTTAGTGTAATATCAGAGTCTTTGGAATAAATGCATAGCTTTCCACAGTGACTACTTTGAAAGGTAGTCACTTTCAAAGTGGAAATTTACTGGAAGAGAAAAGTTTTGGTGAGTTTGTTAAAAATTAGTACATAGGGGCCGACCCCGTGGCTCATTCAGGAGAGTGCGGCACTGGGAGCGCTGCGGCTCTCCCGCCACGGGTTCGGATCCTATATAGGGATGGCCGGTGGTGCGCTCACTGGCTGAGCATGGTGCAGACGACACCAAGCCAAGGGTTGCAATCCCCTTACTGGGCACGAAAAAAAAAAAATGTGCATAGGAGAAGACTTCAGAAAGTTCATGGAAAGATTCATATTATCTTTTAATTCTATTTTTTCACAAACTTTTTGAAGTACTCTTGTATTTTTATTTCTTTTAGTTTCATCATTGACATCCCAAGGGAAAGTCACTCAAATAGCATGTGTTCATTACCAACTGAGCTGTAAGACAGTTATAATCAAAGAGGTTCAGAGGGAGGGAAGGGTCCCAAACGTGTGAGCAGTTGGGGAGACAATTTGCAAGAGTTAAATGAGAAAGATTAAGCAATTGGCAAAGGAAGAGAAAGAGTTCTTCTTGCAAAAGTAAAAAAGCCAGGGCTGAGAGTACACAAGGCTTGTTTCTTTCAGAACATGGATGCCCATATCCTGATCCTGAGAACATGTGAATATATTGTCTTACATAGCAAAGTGACTTTACAGATGTGATTAATCTAAAGCTATTGAAATGGGGAGATTATCCTGGATTGTCTGGGTGGGCCCAGTATAGTCATAACGGTCCTTATAAAATAAAAGTACGGGAGTCAGAGTCAGACAAAAATGTGACTATGTAAGCAGAAGTGAGAATGATGCAGGGCTACGAAGAAGGGAATGAATGCATCCACTAGAAGCTGGAAAAGATAAGGAAAAGATTCTCCCCTAGCACCTCCATGAGAAGCACTGTCTTGCCTGCCAATTTTAGTCCTCTGACCTGAAGAACTATAAGAAAATAAATTTATGTTGTTTTAAGCCACTACATTTGTGGTAATTTATTATAGCAGAAGTAGGACACCAATACAGGGATGTATGTATATAGTAATCTCAGCAAGGTACTTGACAGCATCTTTAAAATATTTTTGAGCCATGGTGGAGGAGTTAAAACTTTGTAATTATGTGTGCTTTTAGATTTGACAAACAGTAGATATGCCCAAAATATGGTGATTAAAAATGTGGAATCCAGTACAAAACTGTTTTGATTACTGCAACTTTGTAATATAATTTGAAATCAGGAAGTGTGATACTTCAAACTTCGTTCTCTCTTTTCCAGATTGCTTTGGCTATTTGGGATTTTTTGTGGTTCCAAAAGAATTTAAGAATTGTATTTTCTTTTTCTGTGAAAAATGCTATCAGAGTTTTGATAGAAATTGTGTTCAATTTGTATATTGCTTTGGGTAGTACGGTCATTTTAACAATATTAATCCTTCTGATCCACAAACATGAGATATCATATTATTTATTTGTGTATTATTCAATTTATTTTATTAATGTTTTATGATTTTCATTGTACAGGCCTTTTACTTCCTTTGTTAAATTTATTCCTAGGTATTTTATTCTTTTTAGTGCTATCATTAATGGGGTTGTTTTACTGATTTCCTTCTCAGGTAGATTGTTATTGGGGTAAAGAAACACAACTGATTTTTGTATATTGATTTTGTGTCCTTCAAATTTACTGAATTCATTTATTAGTTTTAACATTTTTTTTCCCCCAGTGGAGTCTTCAGGAATTTTTACATATGGGATGATGTCATCTACAAATGGTGATCCTTTTATTTCTACCTTTCTTATTTGGATGCTTTTTATTTATTTTTCTTATATGTTTGCTCTTGCTACTGCTTCCAGTACTCTGTTGAATAGAAGTGCTGAGAATGGGTTTCCTTGCCTTGTATCAAATCTTAGAGGAAAACCTTTCAGTTTTCCCCCATTGATTATGATGTTAACTGTGGGCTTTTCATAAGTGGTGTTTACTGTGTTGAAGAGATTTCATTCTATACATGTTTAGCTGGCAGTTTTTTTTTTTTTAACATAAAAGAATGTTGAACTTTGCCAAATGCTTTTTCTGCGTCTATTGAGAAGATTATGTGGTTTATATCTTTCATTCTGTTAATGTTGTGTATCATTGATTGACATTGACCAGTGGAACAGAATAGAGAGCCCAAAAGTAAACCCAAGCATTTATGGTCAACTAATTTTTTACTATAGCACCAAGAATATACAGTGGGAAAAAGCTAGTCACTCCAATAAATGGTGTTGGGAAAATTTGATATCCACATTCAAAAGAATGAAATGAAACCTTACCTTACACCATCCACAAAAATCAACTGGAAGTGTATTAAAGACCTAAACATAAAACCCAAAAGCATAATACTCCTAGTATAAAACATAGGGGAAAATCTCCTAGACATAGCCTCTGCAATGATTTTTTGGATATCACCCCAAAAACCTAGGCAACAAAAGTAAATATAATCAAGTGGGACTACATCAAACTACAAAAAAGAAACAATCAACAAAATGAAAAAGCAGCCTATGAATTGGGAAAAAACATGTGCAAACCCTATATCTGATAAGGGGTTGATATCCAAAATATGTAAGGAACTCATTTTACTGAATAGCAAAGCACCCAAATAGCCCAATTAAAAGATGGGCAAAGGACCTGAATAGACATTTTCCCAAAGGAGACATAAAAATAGCCAATAGGAATATCAAAAGTAGTCAACATCATTAATCACCAGGAAAATGTAAATTAAACCCACAATGAGATATCACTACACATCTGTCAGAATGGCTAGTATGACAGGAGAAAACAAGTTTTGATGAGGGTATGGAGAAAAGAACTGTTGTACACAGTTGGTGAGCAAACAGTATCGAAGTTCTTCAAAAGATTAAAACTAGAACTTTCATATGGCCCAGCAACCTCTCTTCTGGGTCATACTTTTCAGTCTTCTCCCCCAAAAATGAAATCAGCAACTTATAGAGATAGCATTACAGTATTATTCACAATTTCCAAGATAGGAAAACAAACTAAGTGTCTGTCAACAGATGAATAGTTAAAGAAATTGTAGTACATATATACAAATACACAATGGAATATTATTCAATCTTAGAAAAAAAAGAGATACTGCCATTTGCAACAACATGGATGAACCTGGATGACATTAGGGTCAATGAAATAAGCTAGACACAGAAAGAAAAATACTGCATGATCTCACTTATATGTGGAATCTAAAAAAATGTGGAATATGTAGAAACAATGAGTAGGACGGTGGTTACTAGGGACAGGGGGAGGGCGAAATGGGGAGATGTAGGTCAAAAGGTACAAAGTTGCAGTTTTGTAGGATGAATAATTCTAGAAATCTTATGTGCAGCATGAGGACTATAGTTAAAATTATATTGTATATTGGAAGTTTGCTGAGAGCAGATTTCAGGTGCTTTTATCACACACACAAGAAGGTAATTATATGAGGAGTATGAACATGTTAATTTTCTTGATGGTAGTAATAATTTCCCTATGTATATGTATATCCAAACATTATGTGTTACACTTTAATTATATACAATTAAAATTGAGATCTGAGGCCAGGGTTCGAATCCTGACCCTGCCCTTTTCCAGTTGTATGATCTTGGGCAATCTTTTTGACATTTCTGTGCTTCTGTGTCCTCATACATAAAGTGGGATTAATTATAGCAGGTACCTCAGAGAGAGTTTGGGGATAAAGAAATTAATATAAATTGATTAAGTTATTTAATTAACATTAAAGTAATTAATAGTTTTGACGTGCTTAGATTGTTTAATATAGTGAGCACTATGCAAAGGTTAGCTGTCATTAATATTAGTGCCAGCCTGTTATGTACTTTGTGTATTTGTGTCCTTCTAAAATTTATTTGTGGATCCCCTACCCTTCAATGGGATGCTGGGGCCTTTGGAAGGTTATTAGATTTAGATAAGGTAATGAGGATAAAGCCCTCATATGGGATTAATGCACCAATAAAAAGAGGAGGAGACGTGAGACCTCTCTCTCTCTCTCTCTCTCTCTCTCTCTCTCTCTCTCTGAAATGTGAGTACATAAGCAGCAAAGAGGATCCTCACCAGAAATTGAATCAAGCTGGTGCCTTGATTTTGGATTTCTAAGCTCCTAGACACATGAGAAATTAATGTCTGTTGTTTAAGCTGCCAGGTCTACAGTATTTTTATTATAGCAGCAAGAACTAAGACAAAGCCAGAGCAAATTCTAAAGTCTCAAGGTTCAAGGTTCTGTACTTGATTCTAAACATTTCAACATTTGTATCGATGGCTTGAATAATGATATTAAACACCTGTGACAAAAAATTGAGAGCAATAGCTCTGTTTCTTAGCTAAAGCCAATGAAACAAAATATATTTAGGCTTCCCAGAAGAAACAATGGCTTACATGCCAAATATTTGCCAGCATTATGATATAATTACTTTAAATATGAAAGTATCAGTTGGTATCTGTCTGAAATCTTGAATCACAAATACAGTTAAACAAACTAGTTTTTTTTCAAAAGTAAAATGTGTTCAGTTATGTAAGATGAATAAGTTCTAGACAGCTGTTGTATAACATTGTGTTAACAATATTGTACTGTGCACTTAAAAATTAGTTTAAAAAGTAGATCTCATTTTAAGTGTTCTTACCTAAAAATACAAACATACATACATACATACATACATACATACATACATACATACATACATACATAGCTATGTGGTTTCATATATCATAGGACTAAATTATCAGAAAGCCAACTATGTTCCAATAAAAAGTAAAGTAACTTGTTTATCATAAAAAACTCATCAAACCAAACCATATACTTAAAATGGGTGAATTGTATTGAATATAAATTATAACTCACTAAATCTACTTCTTGCCAGTCTCCATCATTCCCACTCCCTAAAGAACCGAAGACTCCTCATTTTCATCTTGCTAAACATGAAATGTCTTATAGTACTCTCTATCTCCAGGAGGCTTATATTCCATCTATTTTTATTTTACACTTTAAATTTAATAAATTTTTCCTTCAGTAGTTAAGATTTCAAACATTTTCTTATTTTACTCCTTTTTACATAAATGGAAGCATGCTGTTCACACTTTTAAAAAGTTCATTCTACAAAATATTTACCAAATGCTTACTAAGTGTCAGGCAGTATTATAAGCACTATGAATAGAAGAGTGAGGAAGACAATTAAAAACCCATGTCATGATATATAAATACTAGACGATATGCTAAGTAGAAAAGGCACGCAGGACATGAGTATAGGAATGCTGGGATAGGAGTTATGTTTCTGCAGTTTAAAGAAAGTTTGGACCAAAGAAATATTGTGGAAAATGTACTTATGGAATATAGACTTTAAGGAGGAGAATAAGGAAGGCACATCAAGATATATCTGTGTATCTATATCTAACATTCCAAGTAGGGAAAGCAGGAAATATGACTCTCCTGAGAAGAGGGGATGCCTGGAATTGTTGAAGAACAGCAAAGGGGCCAAAATAGCTGGAACAGCCTGCAAAAAGGGAAGACTAGACAGAAGGGAAGGCCAGACAGGTAGCAAGAGGCCAGATCATTAAGAGCCATAAGATCTATTTGAAAGGGCTATGGCTTTCCCTCAAATATGATAGTAAGATGTCTTGACAAGAAAACAGATTTTGGAACAAAGGTTTATGTGTGAGTCCTTTATTGAGGAATATGCCTCAGGAAGCAGCAGTGAGGAACAGAAGAACCCAAGCAGGGAAAAAAAGAGAGAGAAAATACACACACACACACACACACACACACACACACACACACACACACACACATATACATATATATAGACACATACATATATACATATATATATAGAGAGAGAGAGAGATGTGTATATATATATGTAAAATATGCAAAATATATATCTATAAATCGGCCACTGCTACAAGTGACTAGTTACTCAATCTGTGGGTCATCTGAAAAAAACTGCATTAAATGTGATTCAGGAGCATTTATATAGGGGGAAAGGGAGAAGTTTTATCCTTAAGATTTTACCAAGCTTTGGTTAAATCTTCCTAAGGGGCATTAACGTATCTGCAATACTGTATTGTGTATTACTGTTGCACTCCATACCCAGATTTAGTAGAGAACAAAGCCAGAGGTATGAAAAAGTGAAGAGTACAACTGAAATGAAATGTTACCAGGTTACTTCTCCATGAAGTTGGTCAGATCGCAAGAAGTAGTCATTTCAGCCGTATTTCTATATGGAAGGGACAATTAGAATATGAAATGTAATAATGATGCCATTTACAGCAGCACCCAAAGATACCAAATAGCTAGGAATAAATATAACTGAGGATTTCTAAAATCTCTTCACAGAAAACTATAACTGAATGAAACAGTATAAAAAGAGATTTTAAAAGACAAATAAAAGAACCAATAGATATGTTCATAGATTGGAAAACTCATTATTGAAAACAAGTCAATTTTCCCAAAATTGATCTATAAATTGAATAAAATCTAAATAAAATTCCCAGCAGGGTGTTTATGTGTACGTTTGGGGGGAGAGGGAGAATGTGCAAAATGACAAGTGAGTCTAAAATTTACAAGAAATGCACGAATACATAAAACAAATTTGAAGAAAAAAGCTGGAGGATTTATACTTTTCGATATCAAGGTATGATTAAGATAGTGTGGTGTTGGTATTGGAACAAATAGATCAATGGAGCAAAACAAAGTCCATAGATACACCCAAACACATATGGACTCTCAGATTTTGAGAAAGTGGACTCTAAATATGTCATAGGAGAATATCTTCATGAACTTGGAGAAGGGGAAATATTTCCCCATCTATAAAGGAAAAGACTGACATGGACAGTTTTAGAAGCAGTAACTGTTCATCAAAAGATATTATTTAAGATTTTAAAAGTCAGTGTGTTTGCAACTATATAACTGACAAAGCAATATATCCAGAACACACAAAAAGACATATAAATTAATGAAAAAAGGTAGAAAACCCAAGTGAAAAAAGGGACAAGAGATTTTTAATAGCCTTTAGAAGAAAATATAAAAATAGCTTATAATCCTATGGAAAGATGTTCAACGTCTGTATTAACTAGAGAAATTCAAATTAAAACCACAGTGAGATGTCTACCAGAATTAATACAGCTAAAGAGACTGAAATTGTTTAATATCATTGGCCAAGATATGGACAAATGAAGTTGCATATACTTATTATTAGGGTTATGGTGGGGAAAAAAAAACTACTTTGGAGAATTATTTGTCAGTATCTACTAAATTTGCAGACGTGCATATCCTCTGATCTAACAATACCACTATTGGGTATATGCCCAAAAGAAAAGTGCACAGATTTGTATTAAAAGACATAGGAAAGAATGTTCATACAAGCATTATTCATAGTATCCTCAACGTGGAAACAACCCTAATATCATTCAGCAATGAAATGGATAAGCGAGTTGTCTGTTCACACAACGGGATGCTATACAGCGAAAAACAGACTGATACTGCACAAGACATTATGGATAAATCTCACAAACATATTGAGTGAAAGAAGCCAGATAAAAGAAAACACAGACTATGTGATTCCATTTATAAAATGTCCCAAAACAGGCAAATAATCTGCTGTTGGAAGTCAGGACAGTCATTACCTTTTCAGAGAAGGGAGGAAGCATGCCTCTGGAATGATGGTAATGCATTATTTCTTGGTCTGAGTTCTTTATGTAGGTGTGTTCACTTTGTGCTGACTAATGCTATACACATATGATTTTAGTTTAGTTTTGTGTATGTAACACATGAACCTTTAATAGCTTATAAAAATTGTGTTTAACTTTACATATTTTAAAAGTATATGAGACAGACAATACATGTCTCATGACTGGCACATAGAAGGTACATAATTGATGTTACCAAATGGCATAAAGAAAGGAACTACATAGTCTTTATTCTTAAGCAGGATTGTGAGTTAGTCTGGAAAAACAAAGAGTTGTTAAGAACTGATCTCCCAAATCTCATTCAGATTAAAAGGGGAGTAAGAGGTTATGAGAACTGGTGAGAGGGAATAATCACTTAGCTGCCCCTGAGAAAATGTATTATGGGGGTACAGAGTACAGAGAGATTTCCTGAGGGGCACTGAAATGTGAATAACAGAGGGTGGTCTTTGGTCTATGTTGTGATATGTTACTAAGTTTGTGTGAGACTGAGTAGGGTATGCAAGCAAAGGGTATAGCTATATAGACTTATAACACAAAGCCATTAAGATAGGCTGCTCATTCATTTCCCTTATTCTTTTCAAATATAGCTACCTTATTGTTGGAAAATAAATTGAAAAGACATTTTTATTTGCAGCATTATGTTTTTTAACAGAGGTTCTGATTTATACTTACATATATTAATTTAATATATTTATCTTACATATTTACACTTAAAAGTTTAGCTACCGATATCTTGTTCTGAACAATTTCATACTGTACTTTCTATTACTCTGAGAAATTTATATTGTAACTTCAAATATAATATGGTTTACCTATAATAACTTTGATTTGCAAAGTATATTATTCTCTGTAACACTATCCTCTGTGCGTGTGATTTCAATTGCATTTAAAATGCAATGCATGATCTTTTTCTTTATGATTTTTCAACCATGTATATATTGGACTAATTTAAACCTTTATAAAACATAAAATCTGAAAATAAAGAGTTAAAACATAAGTATATTACCTAGTTAAAATGCCAGTGTTGATATTTGGCAGGTCAAATTTATTATTGATAATTATTGCAAATAAATGTTCTTGGGTGGAGAAAAACAAAACCTCCAATTCTAGCTACTTATTAACTCTCAATGCAGCCAACATTTGGAGATTACTGATCTGAGCTTCTATCTTAATACTTAAATAGCATTTGAAGTATATTTGAAGGGCAATGCATCCCTTAGACAGTTGTCATATTCTTTGAAAATGAGATTAGTATTTGATTGTGTTTTCCTACCTATTACCAATTTAAATGTCACTGGGGATGATCTTACAAGGCTACTGAAATATTTAGCTAAAGATTCTGACTAGGTCCATGCTGTTTGCTATTGTGGATGGAGTTTTTCTGTCCTGCAGTTAGTATGTTACAACTTATTATCATGTGTCTTATAAAAAATTATAAATATTGAATTGCAAACATAAAATCTGATGCAATATTTGATATAAATTCTATAACAATATTAATATTTATTTGTTTTCTTTAACAATTACTTAGAGTTAAAAATCTTTAAATATGCAAGCTATTACTCCATTTTTTTCAGAAACAGAATATATACAATTACTTATAGTAAACTCGTATAAACAGTTTATTTTGACTAAAATATGACTTGTTTACCTCAAATTTAAACTATTTGTGAGATGAATGAATTTGAAATAAAAATTTACCTGGAATATGCAAGCAGATTGACTGTATTTAGTTAAAAATCAGTTAACAGTCTATCAAGTTGCTAATAAATGTGACTATACTTCTGCTTTTTAGAGGATCAACTTTGTAGGAGTGAAGAACTAAATGTGGTTACATCTTTTGTGTTTAAAGCATAAATTGACAAAATGGGTTTTTAGTACCTGCTTTTCTGTTGCCTGATGAATTTAATATATTTTACCAAAGCTAGTAGACAAGTAACCCACTGAATTATAATGCAACTACTGTTGGAGTAAAAAGTTTTTTTTTTTTTTTTTGCGCTTCCTAGCAGAATTTTTTTTTAAAGTTTCTATATTCCAAACTGTTATAAATTCAGTTTCTTAGTAGTTTATCCTAGTCTATATAACTATATATATATATATATGAAACAAACAAGGGATACTGTTTTCCACAAAGAGATAGAGACAATCATTAATAAAACACTCTTGTTACAGTTGGGAATTATGTAAAGCCTCTTGTCTTAGACTGTTTTGTGTTGCTATAACAGAATACCTGAGGCTGGGTAATTTATAAAGAGAAGAAGTTAATTTGGCTCATAATTATGGTGGCTGGAAAGTGCAAGATTGGGTAGCTGCATCTGGTGAGGGCTGTACTGCTTCAACTCATGGTGGAAAGCAGAAGGGAGAGCGGGCATGTGCAAAAAGACATGCAGGAGAGACTGGGCTCGCTTATAACAGCTCCTTCTCGCAGGAACTAATACAGTCCCAGAGAGCAATAATTCACTCCCAAGAGACTGCATTAATCTATTTATGAAAGGTCTGCCTCCATGAGGCAAACACCACCCACTAGGCCCCACTTCCAACACTGCTACCCTGGGAATCAAATTTCAACATGAGTTTGGGCAGTGACAAACCACTTCCAAACCATAGCACCTTGTATCAAATTTATCGAGAAAAATTTTCTTTTTCTCCACATGTAAACATATCATATGAAACCAAGCAGAAAAATTTACTTAAACTATTATTTAAAATACTTCAAACATAGAGGGCAGGGACATATTCCTATTTATTATTTTTTTACATTTAAAAAAGTTTTAAATATGTAATATACTTATATGATTCAAAATTATATAAAATACATGCTTGGGGGCTTGCCCCTTGGCTCACTCAGGAGAGTGCAGCGCTGGTAGCCCCGAGGCCGCAGGTTCGGATCCTATATAGGGATGGCTGCTGCACTCACTGGCTGAGCGTGGTGCAGACAACACTGTGCCGAGGGTTGCGATCCCCTTACCGGTCAAAAAAAAAAAAAAAAAAAAAAAAAAACTACATGCTTGGAAGTATTGTTTCCATGCTACCCACTCCCAACCTATTCTTATCTACTGTGTATGATAAATATTTTATTAGATCTTTTCTTATCCTTCCAGTATTTTATACAAATACATGCAAATATAAAAATGTGTTCACTAGCTTCATTTCTTAGGAAAAAAAAAAAGTAGTAAACAGAATATTGTGTCTTATTTTTATGCTTTAAAATATTATTGGACATTACTTTATCTTGGTACATAAAGGCTGTACTCATTCTTCTTACAGAAGTGTGATATTTCATTATGTGGATGTACCCTGGGTTTTTTAATCAATTTCCTATTGATATACTCATGCTTTGTTACCAGTTGTTTATTATTACAGTGCCTCAATTGAGTAAACCTGTTCATAAATCACTTAAAATGCATGTGCATTTTTGCAGGCCAAATACCCAGAAGTGATGTGGGATCAAAGGGAAATTTCATTTGTATTTTGGTAAATAATGTCAGATTTCCCTACATAGGAGTTGCACCATTTTTCACTCTTACCAACAATGTATGAAAATGCTGTGTTCCCACAACCTCACCAAACATGTTTTGTTAAAAATTTGAAATATGATACGTAAGAAAAGGCATTTTCTGTAGTGTGTGTTTGCATTTTTTATTATAAGTGAAAAATCTGAAAATACTTTTCTATTTTAAAATATATTTGTATTTTATTTCTAAGAATAGTCAGTTCATGTTTTTTGCCCATTTTCCTATTGTATTGATGGTCTTGTTATTATTGATTTCCAAGAGCTTTTTATACTTTAAGGAGATCAGTCTTTTGTCTGTGATACAAACTATAAAGATGTTTCACTGCTTTTCATTTATCTTTTGACTTTGCTTATGACTTAAAAATAATTTAGAAAAATGTATTACTCTTTTCATTTAAGTCCTCTGGATTTTGACTTTTTGTTAGAAAGTACCATATAGTTACAAAGTTAAAAAATTCACCCAAATTTACTTCTGATATGTGTGTGATTTTTGTTATTTAATTTAAAACTTTAATCCAATTGGAATTTATTCTTGAGTATACTATGAGAGATCCTAACATTATCTTTTTTTCCCCTTCTAAATGGTTTCCAGTTAAGGTTTATTCTGAAAATTCACTTTTACCCTCTGATTTGTAGATGCCACTTACATACTAATTTTTATGTTTATTTTAATTGATTTCTGAACCTTCCATACTACCTCATTGTTTTCTCTATGAGTATTTATATATGGGAAATTACAACATTGTTTTAATTATTAACATATTTTTCCATATTTTAATTTCATTTGGGCTAATATCCCTTCACTGATTTTCTTTCACAATGTTTTTCTACATTTTTTTTTTGCCAACTTCATTTCTCATTTGCTTAATTTAGAAAACAAAGTGACATAACAATGACAAACCAGTTAGTAATTGAGATTACATTAATTTTTTATATATGTGGGAGCTAAGAGAGAAAGGAAGGAAGGAAAGAAAGACCACAGTAGTGAAATGGTCTTAAAGAGGGAGAGAACATTCCTAGGGCTACAAAGTGGAGGGGGGGGAGAGGGAGGGGGAGGAGGTTGGGGGATAATTGGGTGCAGACAAGGGGTACAAAAGTAATTTCTGGTAATGGGTATGGACCCAGTATGAATCTGGCCATCACATCATGGACAGGATGGGTGACAATTAGCTTTGTATCTCATGAATATTCTTAATAAATAATAATAATAATGATAAAATTATAGTTTATAAATTACCTTTCGGGAGAATGAACATCTTTATATTGTTGAATCTTCCCAGTTAAAACACAATATATTTTCCCACTTGTTTCACTTTGCTTGGGATCTTCAGAAAAACTACGGGATTATTATAGGATTATTTCTAGATATATTCTTTTTCTGTTGCTATAGTAAATGAATAAAGTCTTTTACAGTTCAATTTTTTAATGCATTTTGTTTGTGTAGATGT
Source organism: Cynocephalus volans (assembly GCF_027409185.1). NCBI lineage: Eukaryota > Metazoa > Chordata > Mammalia > Dermoptera > Cynocephalidae > Cynocephalus > Cynocephalus volans. Next base: position 37,847,989 of record NC_084478.1, on the reverse strand, counting down.
CTATTGATTTCTCAATACTAATTTTATAGCCCAGTAACTTATTGTTTCCAGTGGCTTTTCAGATCATTCTTTTGGAATTAAAGGTACACTTTCTCTTTTTTTCTTTTCTTTTTTTAATTTCATATCCTTTTTTATACTTATTTATGGAGTACAGGGGTGACTATCAGTATTTGTGTACAGTATGTGATGATCAAATCAATATTATTAGCATGTTTATCATTACAAATCGTAATTACTTTTTGTGTCCCTTATGCAATTACTCCGTATCCTCCCTCTCCCTCCGCCTTTCCCACCTGTAGTAACTATAGGTCTGTTCTCTCCTTCTGAACGTTCAACATTTAATTGTGGCCTTCCTTCCTTCCTTCCTTCCTTCCTTCCTTCCTTCCTTCCTTCCTTCCTTCCTTCCTTCCTTCCTTCCTTCCTTCCTTCCTTCCTTCCTTCCTTCCTTCCTTCCTTCCTTCCTTCCTTCCTTCCTTCCTTCCTTCCTTCCTTCCTTCGATCCCATTTATGAGTGAGGACATGCAGTATTTCTCTTTCTGGTTCTGGCTTATTTCACTTAACATAATTTTCTCCAAGCTCATCCATGTTGCTGCAAATGGCAGAATTTCATTCTTTTGTATGGCTGAGCAGTATTCCATTGTGTAGATATATCACATTTTTGTTATCCAGTCATCCGTCTATGGACATTTAGGTTGGTTCCATATCTTGGCTATTGTAAATAGAACTGCAATGAACATGGGAGTGCAGGTATCCCTTTGACATGATGATTTTCATTCCTTTGTGTATATACCCAGAAGAGGGATTGCTGGATTGTATGGCAGTTCTATCTGCAGTTGTTTCAGAAACCTCCATATTGTTTTCCATAATGGCTGTACTGATTTATAGTCCCACCAACCGGTACACTTTCTTATCATCTGCTATTGGAAATACATTTACCTCCTCATTTTACATTGTTATACCTCCAATTTCTTTCTCATGTTAATCTCAGTGGCTAATGCATTTTATATAATCTTAAATAGCAGTTATGGTAGTGAGTATTTTGTCCTCTTCCTGATTTTAACTGGAATACCAGCAATATATCATAATTAAATAAAATGTTTCTTTTGAGATTACATAGACACACACACAATTTTAGTGAAGCATCTGTTGAATCCTGTTTTGTCAAGATGTTTTTATTTAATTTGTTTTGTTTTAAGAAAGTATACGTTTGAATCCAGTCACTGTTTTTTCAACATGTTTGGAGGCCAAGTATGTGGATTTGCATTGAATTGCATCAATGAGACACATCAATGAAAGATAAATGAAAATATTTTGTAGTTTTACTTTTTTGTACATTTTTCTCAGGTTATTGATAAAATATCATTTATACTTCATTAAAATAAATTTAATGAGTTCTGCTTTTTATGGTCTATTGAATAGATGAATTACCATCAGAATGATCTGCTCTTTATGGATTTGGTAGGATTTCCTGTGAAACCATCTGAGCTTGGTGTTACTCACAGGGGAGTGGGCACTGTTTTATTTATAAATTTCTCCAATTATCTAGGGAAATTATATGTTTCAACTTTCCTTGTTCTTTTCAATTTGCTTTGTATTTTTCATGACATGTCATAGTTAATTGGGAAAATGTTTGCATCTGATACTAATATTAGAGCAATTTTTTTAGGTAGAGTATTATTTGTAATTCCTACAAATTTACATTTTAGTTAGATTCTCCCTGTGCCTAAATCATTCTTTGTTAATGACTTAGGCACTGGAGGCACATTAGAGCTTTTAACTACTAAGAAATCATAGGTCTTTTAGGAAATTGCTGTTGCCATGCATAATTTGATATCCATGGCACTCACCTGTGCCAGTAGCAGTTAGAGATTTCCCTACTGATTCCACAACATCCTGAAAGAGTTAATAGACCTCTCTAATGGCGCGACTTCCTAATAGGATCAAATAAATTGTTTCAGTGTAATTGACTAAGTCTAATCAGATTTCTTAATAAAGATAATGAAGTAACCCGGTCATTGGTAATTCAGGTTATCTAATGCTAATGAAGACGGAACATAACAAACTTAAATTTAAGTATAGGCCATGTGTTGTTCAAAAATATTCAATAATAATAATGGTAAAAGCTCTAAGATACAAAAACAAAGATATTTCTATCCATTCTGAAGGAAGAGATATCTTTAATCTAGCATTAGGCATCTTAGAAAGTCTGCATGTACTTGTAACTAAAGTAATTGAGGCAGGAATGACCTGGGAGCATAAATACAACTGTGTTTCTCTACTTTTAGTTTTTATTATGACATAACTTGGCACAGTGATGCCCCCAAACTCCTTTCCTGTGCCATTTTCTTTTACATCAATAACTTCCCTTCCCACAGTATTTATTTTTGTATTTAACCCTTGTTGTTCCAGGCACTGTTCTAAGTTTTTGACAAATATTCAAATACTACGTCTTGAAATAACCCTGTGCAGTCAATACTACTGATATTTCTATGTCACAGATGAGAAAACAATGATCCTAAGATGTTAACTTTCTGAAGCTTGTGAGTCTGTATCCCAAATCTGTGCTCTTAACCATTAAGTTAAAGTGCTTTGATGTTTTATTTTCCAAATTCCACCCCTGTTATCAAGAATAAATCTGCTATCACTTACTTTTGACTCCTATTTCCCCTCAAATGTGTCATTTTCTTTAAGGATTTTGGAGCATCATGCCCTGTGGAGAGAAAAAAAATATTATTTTTACAGTAAAAGCATTTTAAGTCCCCAGCAGGAAGGTGAAGGGCTATTTTCAGAAAATTCTGTCTGAATCACAAAATATTTTCCTTTTTCTTTAAAAAAAAATCTATCTATGCTGTTTCCACCTTAACATGTTTTATAAGGTGGCTGCAGGATTCTTGCCCATAAGATGGAGGCAATATGGCCTCAAACCCAATAGAGTCCAGGGCACTGACATTTGCAATTACTTCTCAAATTTGAAGGAGTAGGGGAAATGAGCAGGCTGGACAGCTCTTGTCAATATATTCAAGCTCTCAGAAAACATGATTTTCTCAAATATCTGTATCCTCACTGCTATTACTTTTCCAATCTCTGTAGTTTGCCACACCTTCTATAATGTAATGTTGGCTGCCAAAGAAGAATTCCTTCTCTAAAACAAAATGCTTTCTAAATCTTAGTGATGGTAAAATATAGTCTTTTTATACAATGGAAATAAACATTTCTCTACTAAACTGAGCATATTTAGAGAAGAGATCTTTGAAATTGAAAACAAATGGCTAGGAAAAGAATTCTTAAATAGATTTTTTTGCCTTATGATATGCAAACTTAAAAAAAAAGCAAAGTTAGGTGCACTTTTAGAACAGCCTCAAGTGAAAATAAAACACAATGGATTAGCATATATTTAGAATCTTTTTTGGCTCAATTAAGTGTTAAAAATAATTTCAGCAGCTTGATTTCTTTGATCTATCTTTTTAGATATTTAACAAATTAGAAGCAGAGTTAGATATATGTGAGAACCGACTAAAAGGCATTGTTTTGCATTTTACTATCATTCATCTATTAGAAAATTATTCTGTTACTGTTAGAAGGGGTGGGCTGAAGGTACACAAAGCTGAAGATATTCACTAGAGACGGATTGGACAATTAAGGTCAGGTGTATGATTTAACATTTCCTAGGATGGGAAAACAGGAGTAACATGGAAAGTTCTAAATGTTTCTACAAACACAATCTACCATTCTACCTGTATCAAGACTCATATTTCATTTTAAATTCTATTAACATGAATGAATTTTCTCTTTTTTTATCAAATGATAATCTCTATTCTTGTATACTGGATCCTATCAAGGATTGCCTACTCAAGAACCTAATTTCTAACATTACACTCTTTTCTCCTTTATGAAGGGTAAGCAACCTATGGTCCACAACCCAAACTCTGTCCTTCCTCTATTAGTACATAAACTTTTGTTAAAACACAGCCATGCCTATTCATTTACATATTATCTATAACTGCTTTTGGACTACAATGACAGAATTTAGTAGTTGTGATGGAGATTATATGGCCCAGAAGACCTGAAATATTTAACATCTGGCCCTTTAGAGAAAACATCTACCAAATGATATCCTACATCCTGAATTTATTTCTTCTTTATTAAATTATTCCCATCAGCAAATAAAGATTGTGTATTATTTCTCATAAAAGTAATACCCTTTTTGACTCCACTTTTCTCCTTCCATTACTGTTCTATTTCTCTGCTCCTCTTTACGGCAAATATCATCAAAAGACTTGTACATATCTTAGCTGTTTGTTTTCACCTCTCTTTGCCCATCTTTTTCTTGAATACTCTGAATAGTTTCTTTCAACGATTTCATACAAATTGCCCTTTCAAAGTTATCAATAATGTATATGATTGCAATTTCACTGGCCAATTTTTAGTCCTTATGTTATTTCATTTATTAGCAACATTTGGTATTATTCTAATTCAATTTGCTTGAAACATTTGTTTGATTCTTCTCATACCTTGCAAGCCAGTTATACTATTCTCAGTCTTCTTTCCTGGTTCCTCCTTATTTTCCTGGCTCTTGAACTTTGAAGTATCCCAAGTTTTAGTCCTTAGACGTTTGCTCTTCTTTATCTACAATTATTCCCTTCATAATTTCATTCAGTATCATAGATTTAAATACCATATATTCTATACACTGATGATCCATAATTCTATTTCCAACTCACACCTCTCCCTCAAATTCCAGACACATATCCAACTACCTCGGCATACCTACTTGGATCATAAATAGACATCTCACTGTTAATTAGTCCAAGGCAGAATTTCCAGGCACATTTTCTGCTGGGTCCACTTTGCTGAGGCCTATGCCTCTGCTCAATCCCAAGTGAATACAGTCTATCTCTATAAAAAGAGATAATTATCCATTTTAAAGCTTCCATTAGGAGTTTCTACGCCATTATGGAGGAGGAGTAAGAGCCTAATACACTGATCCTCCCAGAAATACCAGCTATAAATGTTAGACAAAAACAAACAAGCAAATAAACCAAAATACCTGGGACTCCGGAGACTGCACAAATACAAACATAGGTGTAGAAGGGAGTTACAATTTGGACCAAGTATCTAGCACGGGGTGAAGTCTCTGGTTTTTACAGCTTTGTCTGAGGGTGTTGGGCAAAGGCTGGAGGAGACTGGAGGACTCAGAAGATGACAAAAAGATGAGGGAAAGTTTGGAAATTTCTTAGACATTGATTAAGTGGTGGTGAGCAGAATGATGATCATAGAAATATGGACAGTAAAGGCCATCCTGAGAAGATCTCAGATGTAAATGAGAAGGTACTTATTGGAAACCAGGGCAAAGATCACCCTTGCATGAACTGGCAAGCAACATGGCTGCATTTTGCTCATGCCCAAAAGTTTTATGGAATGTGGAACTTAAAGGTGCTGAACCAAGGTATTTGATAGAAGAAATTTCTAAGCAACAAAGCATTCAGGAAGCTGCATGGCTACTTGCAACAGCTTGCACTCAGTTATGGTAGAAAAGGTGTAACATAAAGCCAGAATTTATAATTCAAAAGAAAGCAAAAGCAAAAAATTGGAAAACTTTCAGCCTGGCCACGAAAGCAAGGTTGTAGACCAGTGACCATTTGCTAAGGAGATTAGTAAAGGAGAAAGGGATTATTAAGAAAATCGAGGCATTTAGGGGCATTTCAGAAACCTTCCAGGCCACCCTTCCTATCATAGGCCCAGAGGCCAAGGGAGAGAGAATGGTTTTGGCGAATAGTCCCAAGGCACCCTCCTTGGGCTTGCTGCCCAGGACAACCTAGGGAAGCTTCTTCCAGCACCACCACCCTGGCTGCTTTGGCTGCTCCAGCTAAATTTGCTCCAGCTGTGGCTGGACCTGCAGCTTTGGAAACCTTGGCAGTATCCAGGTGGTGTTAAATCTGTAGGCTCACAGAATACCAGAGCTGTAAAGGTTTGGGAGCCTCCACCCACATTTCAAAGGATGTATGGAAAAGCCTGAAGACTCAGGATAATATCTGCCACAGGGGTGGAGTCACCACAGATGGTGTTCACTAAAGCAATGCCAAGCAGAATCATGGGGTGGGAGCTGCAGCAGACAATCCCCATGCTTAGTGTAGCCAGAAGAGCAGGACCACCACCATGGAGACCCCAGATCTGTATAGCTACCAGCATGCAACACTAGCCTGTTAGAGTAAAAGCATGGCCAGAGACAAGGACATCTATAGAGGTGGAGCTGCCTAAGGACGTGGAGGCCCAACCCCCATACCAGTGTGCAGAGGATATCGAACATAGATTCAAGGGACATTATTTGCCAAGATTTGATGCCTTCCCTGCTGGGTTTCAGAATTGTTTGGGACCTGTTACACCTTTCTTTTGGCCTATTTCTCTCTTTTTGAATGGGTATATGTTCTCTGTGTTTGTCCCACCATTATATCTTGAAGCAGATATTTTGTTTTGATTTCACAGATGGGACCTTTAGACTTTGGATTTTCATGTTGAAACAAGTTAAGACTTTGGGGATGAATGAAAGTATTTGTACATGAAAAGGACATTAGTTTCATGGGGTCAAGGGCAGAATGCAGCGGATTGAATGTCCTCCCAAACTCACTGAAACTTAATCCCCACTGTAACTGTTGAAGGTGGGAAATCCTATTAAGATAATTGAAAGGTGGGGCCTTGAAGAGGTGATTAGATTGTGAGGACCATGCCCAAGTAAATGGATTAATTCATTGATAGTTTAATGGTGGTCACAGGCGTGGATCTAAGGGCTTTTAAAAGGAGACCACATGAAAAGTGCTCTCTTTTTTCCTGCCGTTTTTACCATGTGATACCCTGAGTCACTGTAGTCACCATCAGGACAAGGCCATCACCAGATATGTTCCTTGAACTTCGGACTTCCCAGCCTCTGAAACTGTAAGCAATAAATATTGTTTCTTTACAAATTACCCAGTTCCAAATATTTCTGTTAATAAGCAACCAAAACAGACTAATACACTCAATATCATGAATGAAAAATCAATATCACTGCAGATCCTACAGACATTAAAAGGATAACATGAGAACATTATGGACAACTTTATGCAAACAAATTCTAAAGTTTAGATGAAATGGAAAAATCCCTTGAAAGATACAAGTTATCAAAACTCACTTAAGAAGAAATAGATAACCTGAATAGTGCTATATATATTAAAGTATTTGAATTCATAGTTAGCAATCTTCCCAAAGAGAAACCTCCAGACTCTGATGGTTTCTTTGTTGAATCTTAATGAACATTTGAAAAAAAAAAAGATATCAATCACAAACTCTTTCAGTAAATACAAGGGGAAGAAACACTTTCAGCTCATTTTATGAAGCTATCATTATGCTGATACTAAAACCATAAAACAATATTATAAGAAAACAACATATTAATATTTCTTATTAACTATTAGTTTATTTTTTAAAATAAATTTTATTGTGTATATTTCAGGTTTACAACATGATGTTATGGAATACAAATTGATAGCAAAATGGCTACTATAGTGAAGCAAATGAACATATCCATCATCTCACATAGTTACCTCTTTTTGTCATCAAAACAGCTCAGATCTACTTATTTATAAAAAATCCCTAATACAATTTGTGTGTGTCTATACATACACAATAGAATATACATATTATATATATATATAATATGTATAATATGTATATATATATATATATATATATATTATTCAGCTGTACAAAATGAGGAGAGCCTGCCATTTGGACCTGGAGGAATTATGCTAATTGACATAAGCCAGAAATGGAAAGAAAATTATTGCATGATCTCACATGTGGAATCTAAAAAAATTTTTTTATTAATTTTGATGCAAAACCCTAAACAAAATATTAAATCTAAATCCACAGTATATAAAGAGATAATACATCATTACTAAATAAGGTTTATCTGCAGTAGTCAAGTTCTAATAGTGAAATAATGTAATTAACAAACCATATTAAAAGATCAAAAGAGAAAAATCATTTTGTCATTTCAAGAGATGCAGAAAAAATATTTTACAAAATCAAATATCTATTCATGACAAAATCCTCATCAAGATAGTAATATAAGAGAACTTTCTTGATTTGAGAAAGGACATCTACAAAAAATGCTGCTAGCATTATACTTAATGGTGAAAGAGCGAATGTTTTCCCCTAAGATAAGTTCCCTAAATCACTTTTGTCAAACTTTGTGTTGGAAGCCCTAGCCATAGCAATGAGAAAAGAAAAATAAATAAAAGTTATAAAGATGTTGAAGGAAGAACAAAAACTATATCCAAGTCATATCCCATGATTGTTTAATAGAATAATGCCGAGGAATCTACAAATGGCTACAAAAAAAAAATTAAGTGAATTTAGCAAGGTATGGAAGATTAATATACAAAAATCAATAAAATTTTAAAATTTCTGTTTACAGTAATGCCCCAAATCACCATATATTTAGGAAAAAAATTACCGAAAGATGTGTAAGACAAGACAACTGAAACTAGAGAACACTGAAAAGGAAATTAGAGAATACTTAAATAAATTAAGTAATGTACTATAACTCTGTATTAGAAGACTCAGAGTAGATAATATACCAATTATACCCAAATTTATCTATATATTCAACACAATTTCAATCAAAATTCTGGCAGATTATTTTTATTTTGGTAAAAATTGATAAATTGATTCTAAAATGTATGTGGGAATTGAAAAGACCTAGAATGCTCAAAGAACTTTTTAACTGAAGAACTAATCAAAGTTCTTACATGACTTGATTGGAAGACTTCCTCTAATGACGCATCATAACACTGGGCTAAAGGATAGGCATATAGTCATTGAAAATTAGAGTGTACAGAACACACAAAACTGCACATCAAGTGATTTTCAACAAAGATGCCAAAGCACATCTATTGGAAATAATTCTTAAGTTGTGCTGGGACAACTGAATATCTGAGTGAAAATAAATGAGCACAGACCCTTAATGCAAACCATATACAAAAAAATAACTCAATATGCATCATTTCACTTAGACATGAAAGCTAAAACTATAAAACTTTTAGAAGAAAAAAATAGGGCACTTTATTTTTAAAAATGTATTAAATAGGATACACAAAAGCATAATTCTAAAAGGAAAGAAACAGGGGCCGGCCCGTGGCTCACTCGGGAGAGTGTGGTGCTGACAACACCAAGGGCACGGGTTTGTATCCCATATAGGGATGGTTGTTTAGCTCACTGGGTGAGCGTGGTGCTGACAACACAAAGTCAAGGGTTAAGATCCCCTTACCGGTCATCTTTTTCTTTTTTTTTTCTAAAAAAAAAAAGGAAAGAAATAAAAATTGAACATTATTCATATTTAATCATTTGCTTTTTGAAAAATATTATTAAGAAAATGAACATGCAAGCCACAGAAGCAGTCCACAACAAAGGAACTGGTATGGAGGCAAGATTTTGGTTCCCATGTTGCATAGCAAAAGGGACTTTGCAGATGGAATTAAGGATGCCAATCAGGTGATAATAAAATAGAGTGAGTATTCTAAATTATCCAAGTGGGATAAGTATAATCACTAGGGCACTTCAAAGTAGAAAGGGAAGGCAGAAAAATCAGAGATGCAGCATGAGAAGAACTCCATCACTATATTGCTAAGTGTTTTGTTATATGTGACTTAGTCCAGAAGGGATTGGTTCCTTGCCCTATTCTTCATGTAGACCTTGAATCAATCAAGTCAAAAGGAAGTTCAGTGTTGTATCTCTTACTATGCATTAATCAACAAAATAAATTAATATAACCTGTTATAAAAAGTTTTACATCAAAATGCAAGGAAAACATAAAAATGAAAGATGCTAAGTTCCAGAGAGTAGAACTAGTCTGGTATGTAATAGAGTGGGAAGAGACCAACCTAAGAAGCAGGTTGAACTATGAGAAACTTAACTGAGCTTCTGTATAAAATAAAATGAAACACCAGAGGCACTTTCCAGTAATGGAGGAGAAAAATGGGTAGTAGAAGGGAATGCTACTTGAAATCTGGAATATTAAAAAAGCAGAGCAAAACAGTGCTTTGAGGAAAAGAGGGAGTTACTTGTTCTCAATAGACCCTTAGGGGGACAAACTTCAGTAGCAACTATAGCAATGTCTTTGGCAAATTACTAAGGATCAATCTACATAGGCTGAAACAGATGGGTAGATGATAGTACAAATATTCCTTGAAACTTCCTTGAAGGAAGCCTGCACAGGTGCAAGCAATTATACATTCAGAGACAATTGAGGTTGCTAATGTAGTGCAAGATTTAAAATGCCATCTCACAAGAGTTAAGTGGAGCACTGTGTAACAGAAATGTGGAACTTACAGACAAAACTTATATTAAAAATTTTTGAACTTGGTGAATGGGAAAGAAAAGCACTTCGGGTAAGATTCCGCTTATGACTGCTGGAGTTGCCATAATTACCAAATTCTCCTTTGTCAGGAAAAATAGTAGCAATGTTTCAAATAACACTTTCAGTAAGGAGATATATCCATAGGTGTATTTTCCTCCTGTTATGATAAACCCATAGTGCAAATATTAATTTCTTATCAGGACACATATTCCAATTGAATCTTAAATTCATAGACCATGGAATCCAGGCAACAGTAATAAGCTAATTAACATGGTAGTGAAATGTAAACCAAAAAAATTTTTCATATATAATCCTTTCCATACATATACCAAGGCTTTGCTATGGGTTGCAATCCTCAGTTCCAAGTTCTAGGATAACAATTTGGCTTTGAATTACTTTTTTAAAAAATATTATTCCAACGTATATGAAATTTTTGAAACATTTAGAAATATTGTATCCATAAAACCACCACCTACGTTTTATGATTGGTAAGATTTTTCTTTTCACTCAAAGTCTTTTCTACTTTCCCTTGTGATTTGTCCTTTGACTCATTGGTTATTTAGGAGTTTTTTAATTTCCACATATTTGTTGATATTTCATATTTCCTTCTGTTGATTATATCTAATTTAATTCTTTTGTAGTCAGAGAACACCCATTTTATTGATTTCAGTCCCTTCACATTTATTGAAGCTTTTTTTATAGTCTGGCATATGTTTTACCTGGAGAATGTTCAATGCATACTTGAGAAGAATGTGTACTCTGCTACTGTTGGGTGGAGTGTTCTGTGGATGTCTGTTTGGTCCAGTTATTTTACAGTGTCTTAAAGTCTTATATATCCCTGTTTGTTCAACTTGCTCTATCCTTTATTAAATTCTTTGGATTACTTTTTTCCTAAAAGTTGTAGTTGTGGATAAAATGCCATGATAATCTTCCTTGTCACCTTACTTTAATTTGTTGTCTGTTTGGACTCTTTAAAAATTAAAGCATATTAGGACTTTAATGTTGAATTAATAAAAATTCTGCTCTGAAAGAATTATACTCATTCCAGTAAGAAACATCCCATAATGGAGCTACTAAATGAGTTTCAGTTTGGAACTATCATAAAGAAGCCTCGAATGATATTTTTGTAGGATGAAAAATTGGGAATATAAATTATTTTAATTTCTTTGGATCTTTAACTCATGAGGAGAAGGTGATTTGATTGGTTAGGTTTATTCTGGGCTTTAACTTGCAAAGGGTAATCTATGGACTCTATTTCTTTCCGGGAATTTTATATGGAAATAAAATTTTATTTACATTTAGGGCAGCATTTTATTGACATTTTATTATTAGACTATCTTAATGGTGTCATTTTATTTTGTTGCAGAAAGTCTGGCAATATGGCTAGAAATCATTTGGGGTGAAAAAAGAAAAACAGTGTGAAAAAGAGAGTGAATATTCATCCTGGGTAGAGAATGACCTTAGGGCATAATAAATGTAATGCTCTGAAAATTTCAAAATTTTCTGGGGGAGAATACATATTTCCCAGTAATTCTCTCAGAAAGATAACCAAAAGAGCAGTGATTGCTATCCAAGAAGCAGTCTCATGAAGGTGGAAATAGGATGATTCCCAGAGAAAATCAATCAACTCTAACAGGAGAATGCAAAACTGTTGCTTGACTATAAGTTAATGGTTTTCCCAAATGGTTAATAACACAAAGACAAAGATTATTAAGGCAAAACGTTCTTCCCTGCTCTTAATTTCTCCTTCAATGAGAATGGGTTATTTTTCCTTAAAAATTATGGCATATTTTCAGATGTGTTTAATACTCCTCAAAACATGAAATGCTTTACCTGGTTATTGGTCTTCCTTTCTCAGTTGGTTGAATCTAACCTATCAAAGTTACAGAGCTCAGGAGAATTGGAAATTTCTTCATGTTAGAGTTGGAGGAAAAGATCTGCATACATTTGTCTAGTCTGAACACACAATCTTTCATTAGGTGGGTTGATACAAGGTTTAGAATAGGGACCAGGAAGTTTTCAGTTCATTTTGGCTCTTATGGTAGTCTACATGCTTCAGCCTAGACTTTATCAGTTTTAAAAAATGTAGGTAACATTTTTGCCCTTTTGTGCTTAACCTTTCGGTTTATTTCTCAATTGTCTCAAAACCTGAGCATGGGAGAAGGTGTGATTTATTGGATCACCTTAACACTTCAGAATCCCACTGCTTTAATGCCACCATATGGCTTGAGACACCACTACCTCTGGCCTGAATAATTTTAATAATCTCATAATTGGTTGTTGTTCTTCCATATTTGCTTCTCTATAGACTTTTTGTATTTGCATTGTAAGCCACATCATGTCAATATGATACTCAAAACTCTCCAGAGACTTATTTCTCTCAGAGTGAAAATCAAATTCCTTAAAAAGGCCTATAAGGCCTTTCCTCTCCTAACTCTTCTCTTATTTTTCCCTTTCTTGCTCACTGTATTCTGCTCATTTTTTGAGATCATTCCCAGACTTTGAATGAGACAACAGCATTCCTACCTTAGGGCATTTGCCCTTTCTGTTCTGTCTCCCTGGAACTTTTTTTTTCCCTCCAAATATCCACATGGTTTATTCTTTCACATTCTTGAGTTCTCTTTTGTGTTATCTCCTTAACATGGAGGGGCTTTTCTAAAGACACTATATAGAGAGTAAATTCTTTTCCATCCCCAGCACTCTCTATCCTTATGCTGATTCACATTTTTTAAAACATTTCTTGCTTAGCTTATTAGATATTTATTTTCTCTTTTCATTTTATTTCATTTTGTTGGTTTTATGCTTTTTTTTTTTTGTTAGAATATAAACTCCATGTGGCTATATGCTTTTTTTCTCCCCTGGTATGTTTACTACTTTTGGCCTAGTCTTCAAACTAGAGCCTGAGATTCTATAATTTCTCAAGAAATATGTGGGCAATGAGAACACAATGAGAAAAGTTTTTTAATTAGTCAAAGGAAATTTACAATGGCAAAAGAATGAATTTAGAATTCCTTGCATAGTGTCTGTCCCACAGTAGTAGTAGGTTTTCAGTAAGTGTTAGTTCCAACTTTCTCGGTACCACTTGGTTAAACATTTGTTTTCTGTCTCTAGTTCAATTGTTCTATATATTGAAGAGTTTGAGTATTCCTGGACATAAAGTAGAGGAAAGAAACGTTTTTTATAGAGTGTACAGTTAAAATTCATTCAACAACAAGTAACAGAATATGCAAATAACAGTTGCTTACTTAAAACGTTTATGGTTTTCAAAGAAAAAGTTTGAAATAAATATCCTATGATTCAAGGCTCAAGGTTGCCAGGGTTCTGACTCAGTTTCTCTGCAAATCTCTTGGTCAAACGGTAGCGAGATGACAGCAGCAAATGTAACACCTTCACACTGCAATGCTTCAAGGTGGGGAAAAAAAGCAGTTATTGAAGAAAAAAAGCTCTCTCATGGGTCCTCTCCATTTGTATAGAAGAGTTTCAGTCCCAGAAGTCCTCTAGTAGCCAAACCATCATATGCCAAAGGCAGAAGAAATTGAGGCCTTGCCCCAGGAGGCTCAGTAATCTAATATCTGATATTTTTAGCTTCCATATTGTAGAACAAATCAAGAGAGAACAGGAATGCAATAGTTGTTGCATCAACAAACAGTGCCTAACAAACAAATAGTGCCTGGATAATTATTCATTCTTTTCTACAAGGTGGCTAGCTTGCCTAGAGACAGTCAATTTAAAAAATTTTAATAATTCCTCCTCTATACATGAAACATTAAGGAAAATAGCTAATATTTAATTGTGTTTAGTAAATAATGAATTAAAAGAGCAGAATAATTTAAATTGATAAATCAGTTGCATAATTTATCCTGCCTTGGTGTTTCGGTTGAATATCTGTGTAGAGTTAGTGAAAAATATTACACTCTTCCAACTCCGCATTTTGTTACACAACTTTAGCTGAGCACTAAGAACACTTATAAAAATGTATAGTGAACATGTATGTAATAATTTTATCATAGAATTTTGGAAATTATATTCATTTTTCAAATCCCAAAAGCTATCAGAAAACATATAAAGACTATACATAACCAGAACTCTGGTTTTGAGGTAGAGGATTATATTTATCATGCTATAAAATACAAATATCAAAATTGACATAAGTACATTTGCTTTAGCATTTATTTAGTAACTTAACCACTGCATATTTTTTATCACCTCTATAAAGTTCTTTCTAGGGCTTTTCCCTGTCCATCAGAATAGTGCAAAACTGTGTCTTCATTTTATTTTGCTGGAAACTTTACCTGAAAAGAGGTGCCATTCTGCTTTTAGCCAAGTATCTGGGGTTAGGTCAGGTTAAGTGAATATTTTATACATTTTTGTAAAGAAAATATTTTCAAACTCTTCACAGCACATGCAGTGGTGCCTTCCTCGACCCCTTCTGACCTGATACAATGATAATGCCAGATTGAGCTTCCCAACTTAGTTGTGAAAATCTCCTTCTGGGGATATTATTAACTCTATACCAAAAAGAAAAATGCTACTGCTTCTAAAAGACCCAAGGCTTTCCAACTCGACACTAAATGTCTTCCCTGCACTGTGTTCTTTTTCTAGGCTTCCTCATGGAGTCTATTTAAAGAGAGATTCAAGAATCAAACTCACTGACAGTTTCTCAGAAAGATTTGCTGTTGCACTTCACAAAAAGTGGTTTATCAATCATCTGGAAGCCTTTGTTTGAAAAAATAATATTTAGGAGGAAAAGTAAAGGAAATCTTGAGGGCCATTTGCTCACAACTGTTAATGCTTATATGCTCTAATTATTTATTTATTTATTTATTTTTTGGTCAAAGACACATCTGTAATATATAGATTTTGATAAACTATCATTATTTCTTAAATAGTAAATATGAGGACTTGGTGTCATAGAATTATAGAATTAAAACGGAAGTGGCTTGTGGAGGTATCCAGTCTACACCCCCATTTTATTAAAAACATACAGCTGAACAAGGTTTAGCATCTTGTTCAAGGTCCCACAGGTATTTAAAGTCAGTCTAGGCTGTGTTCTTTCTAGCATGTCACGCAATGCCCTACATTTTAAGTTTTGATAGAAATATTAACCTAATTTTATTTATTGAATTGCAAAAAATTATACTTGTGTGCAAATTCAAATGTAAATTTTAAAATGTAATATTTTAAATTTGAATAATAGTTCCTGGTATACCATTGAAGATAAGCTGAAGACATTGCTTTATAAAGTTATACCTACAGGCATTAAAATATCTATATTAATCAGGACATAAATGTTGATTACATTCTTAATTGTGGAGAGGATTATAATATTTATAACTGTTATTACTATAATTATACTATATGCTAGGCACTATGCTAAGATATAAACATTTTATTTTGAAAAATAGCTACTGTTACACACATATTTTAGATGAGAACATTGAAACTCAAAAAGGTAAAGGACTTCTCAAGGATACCCAGCTAATGAGTGACAGAGGACTGATTCTACTTACGATTTGTTTGATTTCAAAGTTCACGCTCTTATCCATTTTGATAACTCCAAAATGCCATTTTCTAGCCCATTCCGATAGTGAATCAGAACTTGCTTCTCTTCTGGGTTAACTTAAAACTTGTTTATATGCTTTTATTTTCTATTGGCTAATAAAGTTGCACTGCATAAATTTCTATATATTACCATAAATCCAACTTGCAAAAATAACAGCGACCTTCATAAAAATTGTTCTCCTCAGCCTTCTCTTAACTGAGCATAGAATGGTATAACAAGAAAAAATCTTAGACTTCATTAAATAAAACCCAATAATTTTAACAAGGGGAAACTGAGATCTATTACTGTGAAGGGTCATGAAGCCAATTAAGTTTAGGAGAGTGTGAGCTCACAAAGAGGGCCAGATCTGAAAACCAAATCTCCAAAATTTTCTGTCTGCTCTGTATGCTTTGCAAACTGATGTGGTTGAGGTAGGCCAGGAGGAAAAAAAGATCAATTTAAAACACATCATGTCAGCAGAATTCAACTCTATGAGGTGGTCATTCCTGCATAAAAATATCCTAAAGTGTAGTTGGAGTGTTGTTACACTTAGGCATGTTTACGTTTCAAGTGCAGTCATATTTCTATTGTCATAATAATGGGAAACAAGGTTGGCGTGGGATGCTTAAAACCTCATGGACATGTGGCAAGAATAATGTATGTTACTATCTCCAATCTAGTTGATACCTTTGAATAACTGAAACTTATCTGTATAATATAATTTTCAAATTTTAGTTTAAGTACCTATTAATAGAATTACCAATGCACAAAAAGGAAAAATATGATTGCAAGTCTCTAATTAGGTAGACAGAAAGAGAATCTTTTCTTTTCAAATAGTTAAACTTTTAATGTTAATTTGGCAGTAGCTATTACTTGATACATTTTAAAGAATATAACAACAGTTAGTAATATCATCTTTCACACATGCATTAATATTGAACTGCATATAAGTGACATTGCTCATCTGAGATTTATTTACCTAAATAAAAATCAGTTGGATATAAATGTTAATATTTTTAAAGGTTTCAAATAAGTCTGTGCATAGTTAAATGAAGATACTTAGAGATAAAAATAAATTAAATTATTTAAAATATAATGATAAAATTTGGAACAGGTTTCTATGTATACAGGAACATAACAAACAAGGGAAAATACTTACTTTAAAATTAAATTATTTAACTAGGGTAAAATAGAAGGGAATAGAAGTCATACATAAGGTGAAAATCCAAATAATTCTAATATGAAGACTAGTAAAAGATAAATTAATAGTTTATGAAGAACTGGCTTCCTTTTTTTCCCCTAACATTTAATTTTTAGTTAATTTAGATACTCATAGACACACTGTAGTGGCTATACCTGATAAGTTTCCTGACTTATATACCTAAGTTTCTGTAGTTATTTGTTGACGGATTCCATACATTTATTGATGAATCAAAGTATGTGGAAATTTAATTTCCATATATATTTTTTTTATTTTAACTTTTCAATATACATTGTAGTCGATTTTCATGACCCTTTACCAGTTCCTTTTCTCCCCTCCCTCTTTCCCCCCCCACACCATATCTGTTCACTTGGCTTAAAAAGTTCAAGGAATTGTGATTCGTGTGTCTTCTTCTCCCCCAACCACCCTATGTTTGTTTGTGTTTTTATTTATTTATTTTTAGCTCCCCAAAATAACTGAGAACATGTGGTATTTCTCTTTCTGTGCCTGACTTGTTTCACTTAATATAATTTTCTCTAAGTCCATAAACAGCTTCAAAAAGATCCATTCAAGTATCTGAGTGTGTGTGTGTGTGTGTGTGTGTGTGTGTGTGTGTGTGTGTGTGTGTTAAGAGAGAGGGTCACGTGGTGTCAGAAGATTCCAGTAAAATGTAGGTTTCTCATTTATTGCTCATAATACAACTTGTACATGAATTACATCTATCAGTGATCTGGTAAAATAATTATTTTCTACACTGGCACATATGTTGCATAACAAAATATCGGAGTCAATCTCTTTTATATTATTCTAGGACTTTGCATGGATTAAGGTAAGGTTTTTCAACTTTGGCACTATTGACATTTGAGGCCAAATAACTATTGTTGGGGGGCTGTCCTGTGCACTGAAGGATGTTTAGCAGACTCCCTGGCCTTTGTCTACTAAGTGCCAATATGACTCCTCTCCCATATGTCATGGCAATGAAAAGTGCCTTCAGACACTTTGCAAATGTCCGCTGGGTGACATAATCACTGAAATTAAAAACTACTAGGTAGGGATTTAAATTATCTCACCAAAGTAGAGAAACTATTTTCTCTAAGCCTCTGAATCTTCACTGTTTAGAGTCATGAAAACATTTGAGAATCTCTCTCTCTCAGAAAAATTCCACACAGAACAAACATTTTGTTTATTACGTCTTTGTGATAAGAACATTTTAAACTCATCCATGTTTTTTTGTTTAAAAGTTCTTCTCTAGGGAATATTTATAAATATTAGATTGAATAAAAATAAAGAATAAATTGTGAGGATGAGAAAAAATTCATATTCTTTAGGTTCTTAACACATTAAATTATTTTACGTAACACTTAGTGCACCATGGATTCATTTCAATTGCCAATCAAGTCACATTTTGTACATCTGTAGGTAAGTAAATCCTGTCTTTCTCACAATACTATGGAAAGTCCATGTCAGGCCATTATTTTTTTCCTTGACATTCACATTAAGTGAATGTTCAACATTAAGTACATATCTCCCAGAAATGATAAATCTAAATGTAACACTTTCAGTGACAAGCAATTTTGTAGTAAACCTGGGTATGTTCATTCAAATAAAACAAAGAAAAGAGCTATGTTATTTAGAAGATATTTGAAATATGTCAATCCCTCCTTAAAATAAACTACACCCCCTTCCTTCCCTCCCCTGGAATGATATTCTAAATCAGTACTCTTAGATTTCCAGCTGCTTACAAAATATATTCAACTATATATCAAATCTATTGACTGTATTTTCAACAGAAGTACATTACAATCAACCTCTTCATAATGGAATTAACAATTCTCCAAACTCAAACCCAAACCTCTCTTCTTTGGATAACCTTTTTTCTACTAATGACAGCTCCATATTTTCAATCTCCTAGGTTTTAAATCTCAGTGGAGAATTGTCCTCACTTTCTCTCACTAGGTACCATCTACCCTTGTTTAGTCTGTTCACATAATAGCATGGGTTTTAGATTTTGACAATCTGTGTGTGAGTTCAATCTCTGCCATTTGCTGGCATGCAATTTTTCACAAATTATACACAAGCACTCTGAGACAGTCTTTATTTGTAAAATAAAAAAATAGTGTCTGTCATATGGTTGTTCTGAGGATTATTATATGAAAATTCATTTGATATTCTACTGCCAAGTATATTAATAATAACATTAATGCTTGTAATGTAAAGAGGACAAAGAAACAGAACTAGATGTTTCAATGAAGATTAACTATAATTATTAATTTTTTCTTACTTCTTTTACATAAAACCACATCTTGCCATTCCAATAACCAATACTCTAGTTACGGCATGTATTTAATAATTAAGGTAAAATTTTAACATTTTATTTTATTTTTTAATGAATTGCAATTATGTCTATTTCTTCCTGTCCTGACATGTGTTTAAACTATCTCTAAAAATGCTTAGGAAACCTGGAATATCTTAGTTATATTTCTCTTAAAACAACTTTCCAGAAATAAATGAAGAAAAAAAAAAAACACTTCTATTTAACATAAAAATAATTTATACTATAAAATCAGCTACTTTATGAAGAACTATAACCTTGTGAGATTCATGTAGTTAATAAATTGCTACAATTGTATTTGGATCTTAAATGTGATTTTTTAAAGCTTTTTTCTTTAATTTATTAAATGTCATTCTGATAGAATGATAAATGTGCATATATCTAAAGAAGTTTCAGGTAAATGTGCAGAGAAATACAGAAAAATTGCTTGGCACAGGGAAATGCATTTTCGTCCTTCATTTAACAAAAATGCTTATTTCAGTGGTATGTGATGACACATGGGAATATTAATAGACATGGGCCTTTATGCTTTCAATTTGTAGTTTCAATCCCAGGCAAGAAAACTTCAAACTATTTCTAATTTAGGAATAACAGTTGTTCTAAATAAAATGACTTTTTCTGTCAATTCAATTGGGTTGTAAATAGTTTACACCAGAGAGACTACTAAATGTGTAGGTTCAAGACAGCAAAAGAACAACACTCAGTTTGGTGAGCGATAGCCAGTGAAGGACAGAGTGGAAACAATAAGAAAAGAGAGGTGGACAGAGCCAGATGATAGAGGATTTGTAAGCCATTGCAACAATGTGGCATTATATTGTGCTTATAGTAAAAGGACATTATTTATTTTTTCTTTTAGCAGAAAACAATTTGATGTAATTCATGTGTCAGCAACATCAGCTTATGAAGATCTTGTTGGTGGGCCAGACCTTAAAACATGAAGTGTCTAGAGAGAAGGCATACATTGTATAGATCATCACATGCTCTATAAATCCCCATACATTTTTAGCCAGCCTGATTTATATATTTGTTATTGGAATGGCTATTCATGAAGTTTGATTTTGCAACCCAGATAAATATTCAAACCAGCAAAAACCATTCATACATTGCATACATATAAACTCCTGTCTTCCTCTAATTTATCTTGTTTTATTATTTAGAAAATAACATGTACATGAGGTAAAAACAGGCATAATGTACAAAATTTACACCACAGAGTCATAATTTAATAATATTAATATTTAAAAATTTTTCTGTCATAATTTAGTCCCCCATGCTCTCTTCAGAAGTGTCCCCTATTAACTGTGTCTTATGCATCTTCCGAAAAACCTCTTGAATATATGAATATATGCATATATGTGATTATAAATGTGTATTCTACTTACTTTTAACATATATAAGACTATAATAGCCAAATTGTTCTGGTTTTTATTTTTTTTACTTTAAATGAGCAAAGTATACTTTTTGTTATTATTTTCTCATTTTTCTTCATGGCACTTATCACTACATGGCATTATTTGATATACATTATATGTTTGTATTTCTGTTTAATGTCTATTTCTCTCACTACATGGTAAAACCTATAAAGGCAGGGACATTGTGGAGTTCACAGCTGTATCACTAATGCTTAAAACTTGTTATGAACTCAAACATTTGCTGAATGTATGAATGAATGAATCTTTCATATTGTCTCATATCAGGCCATATCCCCTTCTTCCTAAGGGCTTCATGGCATTCCATTGTACAAGTAACACCAATTTATGTAGCCATATTTCAATTGCTGGTTATAAAGGCTATATGTAATATGGCAATGTATTCTTGTACATGTATCTGAATGTGTATATGTGAGTATGTTTGTTTTATATATATTTTGAATACATTTATTCAATGAATTCCTAAAGAAAAAATGCTAAATCAAAGTACATGTGCTTTCAAATTTGATCCATATGGCCAAATTGTGCTTCTAAAAGGGGGTACTAATTTAAAATTACAGCAAAACAGTGTCTTTTTCCATATCCTTTCTGTTTATCCCACTGGGGCTTCTGATGACAGGAGTAAACTGAACACATCAGAGAGAACATTAGCAAGATATTTCACCTTTTTGAGATTTGGGTTTCTCCATCTATAAAGTATAGATAAGAATAAAATCTACCTTGAGTATAGTTTCAAAAAGACAAGTTCTTTAAATTTGAAAAAGAATAACAAATGAAAATGAAAAAAATGGTCTCCATGTGGTCAGTTATCAAATATATTTACATATTAATATTTTAGTGGCAGTTTTCTTATAGACATTATTTAAGACTATACATTTTTTCTCATGAAAACAACTACATATTATTGAACTTTTAAAGTTTTCTGACCTGGAAATTTGTGTAAAATATGACTCATAAAAGATAATTCTAGATTATCCTTTTTTTGCATTGTTAGACAATGTGTTTTAGAAGAAAAAGCACTAGACAATAATAGCAACACAACAACAAAAAACTACTGGATTTGAGCAATTATTATAGTTGGTTATTATGTGAAATGGTTTCCAGACATTTATTTGGTACTCATAATGGTCTTTTTGAGTTATAAATTATATCCATTGCATAAATGAAAAACAAAACAAAGCAAAACCAACTAATGCACAAAAGTTTTAAGTAGCTTACCCAAGGCCACAGACCTAGCCTAGAAATTAAGAAATGTGAGCTGTAGTCCTAAATTTGCCATTGACTTGCTGAGGTGAGTTAAGCAGTTTTATTCCTGTGTCTATATTTCTTGGTTGCAAAGATAAATAGAATAAACCAGATAGCCATACGTTCCCTTGCAGTTCTAGTATATACAAATATAATTGCTGGAAAAAACTATTCTAAACTTCATCATGATGAGCCCATTCTACTCTTTCTCAATTAGATAATTAACCACAAATATTCTCCTGGTGTGGCCTGCCCCTATTGTTCTGCTTTATTAAGACTGATAGAGGCAATACCAAACTTCTTGTGTGACTGAAATCCTTCTGTATGTCATTCAAGCCCATCATTTATTTAATCTTCAGCATGCAAAAAATATTCCACTCAAAAACAATAATTAACTCACTCTTTTTATTCCATTTTTTAATAGGCTAAAACTTTATTTAGCCTTTTAATACAACTAGAGTTTTCCCTTTCACTATTTTGAAAAAATTATTTGGCACACACTTCAAATTCTTCTATAATTTATTAAAATAAAGACTCAAATTAAACCTAATACTCTAATAGGAATTTTAGCTAAGAAACTAAAGCCAAGTACCTTTATAAAGGAAAAATGATTTCTTAGTGCTTTAATATCTTTGTATTTTTAACACATTCCAGAATCATGTGGATTTTGTTTTTATTACATTGCTGATATACTTTAAGGATGACTCTTTGTTGTCTTTTTTATTTAAAAATAATTTCAGTACTTGTAACTAATAATTTTTTCGAGGTTATGAATATTTCTTTGTATTTTTCCTCATTCAGTTTTATTTATTCTTAACAGGTTTTTCCCCTTAATTTTTCAAGTACATATCATTCAAAAATGGCAATGTGATAAAAAATATATAATTATATTTTATTTTTTATGTAGTTAATATAACAATTGAATAAAATTGTCTTATAGGACAAAGTTTCATCACCAAAAATTATTATTTCTTCATCCTACATTACTGTCAAAATCTTTATAGATATTCGCTTTGTGTGGCTTGCCCCTAGTGTTCTGCTTTCATGAGAAATATAGAGGCAATACCAAACTTCTTTATCTTAGTCACTTAGATTGTTATCTAGATTAATTTTTACATATATTTTCCAGTTAAAATTGGAATTATAAAGCATGAAGTTTCTTTATAATATCCTAACTTGCAGAGGAAATACCATGATGCATAAGCTCAGTGTAAAATTCTGATGAGATGATATTGCATCCCATTCTAAAAATGATCACTTACAGTGATTTCAGAGAATATTGATAAAATGTGTCTCATCAAAAAGATGTTAAAATAAATGTAAGTTGGCATTCTAAGAAGAAAAAAGTAAAGAGGAATATAGTTGTAATCTCCTAATATTATAAATAAGATTAATGGATAAAAGTCACAATGTTTGTAATTGAACAGACCTACAAATGATCAGTAACATCATGAGTAAACAAGCTTTGCATCACCAAAAATGCTGAAAAAAATTCTATAGAATCAAGTATAAAAACTCATATCTGTGTGAATGAGTAGCTAGAACTAGATAACCTATGCAATCGTATATATGTAGTTTGCATATTGTGCTACAGGAGCTGGGCAGTAAGCTCAGTTGGTTAGAGCCTGGTGCTGAAAACACCGAGGTCAAGGGTTCAGATCTCCATACTGGCCAGTTGCCAAAATAAACAAACAAACAAACGAATGAATGAATAAACAAACAAACAAACAAACAAACAAATAAATAAAACAATGATGTACTACTGTATTAGTTCTTTTCTGTTGCTTGTAACAAAATACACAGAACTGGATAATTTGTAAAAAAAAAAAAAATCATTGTTTACAGTTTCTGAGGCTGGGAAGTCCGAAGTTCAGGAAACACAGCTGGTGAAGTCGTTGGTGATGGCAACAGTGACAGCAGGGTATCACATTGTGAAAATGGTGGAGCAGAGAGAGACTAACCTCCTCATTCACTCTCCTTTTAAAGCCCCCCAAACCACACCCCTGACCATCATTATTACTCCATTTATTACAGCATGGTCTTACAATCTAATCACCTCTTCAAGACCCCACCTTTCAATTACCACAATAGGATTTCCCACCCTCTATAATTACACTGGGAATTAAAATTCTAATATACGGACTTAGAGGGACACAATTCAGTCAACCCACAGTATTCTGCCCCTGGCCCCCAAAGTTCATTGCCCTTCTCACAGGTTAATACATTCATTCCATCCCCGTCTTAACTTGTTTCAACTCAAAAGTCCAAAGTCTAAAAGTCCCATCTATGAATTCAAAACAAGTTATCTACTTCCAAGATACAATGGTGGGACAAGCATAGGGTACATATTCCTGTTCAAAAACGGAGAAATAGGCCAAAAGAAAGGGGTAACAGGTCCTAAAAAGTCCAAAACCCAGCAGGGCAGGCATCAAATCTTACAGCTGGTGAATCATGTACCTTGACTCCATGTTCGCTATCCTCTACACTGGTGTAGGGATTGGGTCCCGAAGTCATCAGACAGATCCACTCCTTTGGCTTTCCTGGTCTCAGGTCACACTTCAGCTCTCCCAGGCAAGTGTTGCATGTTGGTAGCTCCACAATTCTGGGGTCTCCATGGTGGTTCCTCTCTCATGGCTCCACTAGAGAAGGTGCTGATGGGGTTTATCTGCTGCAACTCTGACCCCATGTTACCATTTGGCATCACTCTAACGAAGACTTTTTGTGCTGAATCTGCCCCTGTGACAGATCTCTTACACCCCCTGGTTTTTCCATACATCCTTGGAAAAACCCACAGCAGCTACCATGTATAACATTATACTAGGTGAATCATATGAAATTGGATTTATTTTTTTACAGTTTTTGACCTACATTAATGATACATGGTTCCTCCTAATATAACAGGATTTACTATTACTTCCTGAATGTCCTAAATGTCATAATAGGATTCACTATTACATTCTGGATGTAGCATATTTATGGCTCTGACCTTTATTAGGGGAATTTTATTTGCTATCAAACAGTCTGTGGACTAGTCTCAACCTTTCTTTTTATTGTTCACCTGAATACTTCACCTTGTTTTGCCATTCTAAAGCCTACTTGCATAAGCCGGCCGTTGAAAGTCAAGTTTTCAACAATTTATCGAATTTTAATACATGTAAAATTCTGTTTTAGCCATTTCTGGTGATAAAAGATGCTGGTATATGGACCTGTAAGTATTTGATATGCCTCATATGATAAGATCCTGTGGCTCTGATGCTCAGAAACTGCTCTCCTTCCTATGCTGCTTTCCCTTCGTTTCCTAATGGCAAAACTGTGCAGATCCTACCTGTGGTCACATTTACTTTTACTTCTTTTTGGTTCCAGGCATCTTTAGCTCTTTGAGTGTAGAAGTAACGGCATTGTCTACTTTGTATCTCTCTCAGTACCTGTTGCAGAACAGGTATTCAATAAAAGGGCAGGCAGTAAATGCAGGGAAGGACTGTGATATTTTTAGTGTTGTCACCAGGAGGCGATATTTTGGCATGACAGTGAGGTCTCTACTATAGGTGTATCTTAAGAGTTAGATACAGACTCTGACATAAGGATGTATGTGTATGAATAATTTAAGTAAGTGCTCTCCGGGGAGTCCTGTAAGAGACAGTGGAAGCCAAGGAAGGATGTAATGTCAGGCCAAAATCCCTCAGAGGATATCTTCAACCTGATTCTCCTGGTGAACTCTGTAGAATAAGTCACACCTGAGAGTTATCCTTATCCTAGGCAAGGGAGCTGGACTTTCATATTCATACGCTGTTCAGTCATTGGTTAAAGGCTGCCCTGGGGAATGGGCACAGTAACTCCCACACACTTTAAAATCTCTGTGCCTGTGGGCAAAGGCCTCTTCAGTAGCTTGAGGGCAGAAGAGCTACACACTGGCACAGCATGAACATTAACAGCCACAGGGTATTTATAAATTGGCTACTGGAAGGTCACTGTTTCTACTGCATGTGTTCATGAAAGTCCAAAATTAACAATAAATCCAACTGTAAGAAGTGTATAGAAATCTAATTTGGGAGTTGAAATTAAAACTAAAGTCATGGTGAGCAAAAGCTATTCACTCCTTGTATCTTGTTTGGTGATGATTCAAATCCCACAGTTGCCACGCCCCATTGAATGAATAATATGGAGCATAGTGGGAAGGGTATTTGAAGCTGTCAGCAATGATCACTGGCAAATTAGCACAGATAAAGCCAATTATTTTATCTATTCGTTCCATGGCACAGAAAAGAAAGGTTTGCTGGTACGAAATCGATATGTGGGTTACAAATGTTCAAAGCTAGGAGGTCAAAACTTTATAGAAAGACTCAATGCTCAGCTATTAATTAGTCCTTTTTGAAGACTTCAGTTTCAAAGACATATCTCATGTGTTTATAATGATGTTTGGACAAACTGCCACGTGTTATGTGTGAGATATGGCTAGGTCTCATTATAATAGCTGCCAGTTTCTGAAGACTGAACTTTGAAATGTTTATTCTAATGGAGCAGTGACCCAATTTAGAGCCTTCCATTCAACATCTTGTGACTCTAAAAGGAACTATTAAATATGTCAGAAAGACAAAAAGTCAATATGAAGCACGTAAAACTTTAAAGGATTTTTTGTTTCTTGAGGAATACAGTCTTTTTCCTTTAAATAAAGGACTCTGGGAAGACTCTTGGCAGCTTCGACAACATCTCAAAATACTCATTTTGCCAACACTGTGAACTTGCATTGACCTGAATCACAATGACCCATAATCTTTTGTCATAAAGAAGCTTAATCTCTACTATCTACCACTACAAACAACATAATTCCATTATATGAATTAATTTTATTGACAAATGTGAGGTGTTTACTCATTAAATAAAGACAAAAAAGTTATTTCAGGAAGATCTAAATGAGATAAAATAAGTTACTCAAGTAAACAGCAATAAGCAATCTTTCTTGTATACTCTTTATTTTTTTTATTTTATTATTATTTTTTTATTGCTGTAGTCTTTATAATAAAAATAGTTGATAACTTAGGATCTTGGCCTTTGGTTTTTGTTTCATTGTTAGTGTTTTTGGCTCTTAACAGATTATAAATTTAGATTTTAAACAATTTTATAAAAGCTTTTTCAACTTTATATTTTTTATTTATTTATTTTTTAATTTTTATTTTGTCGATATACTTTGTGGCTGATTACTGCTCCCCATCACCAAAACCTCCCTCCCTCCCCCACTCCCCCCCAACAATGTCCTTTCTGTTTGCTTGTCGTATCAACTTCAAGTAATTGTGGGGGGGGAGAAGATATATTGTATACTCTTTAAAACAAATTATTGTATCTTGCTTTCTCATATATCCTTTTCAAAATTTGTCTTTCCCTTCCCTAATTTCATAAGAAATCTCTATATTCAGAGACTATTATTAGTATTTATGTACAAAATATACTATCAGTTTGACCTTAAAAAATATTTTTTAAGTGTATGACAAGTCCCATTTTACAATTAAAACCAAAAAGATGTGACAGTTTTATTGTGGTATTCAACAATCAAAATTATTCTCTGAATTTCTACAATATGTTAGTTATATAATAAAATTAATTTTTATAGCCTAAGCATAGACTCTGGGAATTTCAGATAAAAAATATGTAGTATCTGAGCAATCATAGAGTTTAGACCACTTATCTTATAATAAGAAAACTGGGGACCAGAAAAATTCAGATAGTAAAAGTTTAAAATGTGGACTATTTTTTTAAAGATATTTTAACAGCAAATTGTCCATAGAATTGACATACGTTTTTAGCTTTGACTATATAGTTTTAATTCAACAACATAATGTAAATATACAGCTCATTTTAATAAAGTGCTTTACTACTGACTGATATATTTTTACATAATAAAACGTTGTACAATAAATGATTGATATGTTTGAAATACATGTACTGGATTCTCTTTTTCCTTTTTCTTTCTTTTTTTTTTTTTTTTTTTTTTTTTTTGCTTTAGTTTGTTTTAGGTAGTGGAATTTAGTTTTAGAGTGGACTTCCCAAAGAACATGTATGACATTCAGGGTGGTGCAGCTCTAATGACTTGCTTACCTTGTCACCCCAGTCAAGAGAAGAGACCTGGTGTTTCACAATGTAGGGATACAACATTATGCCGGGACTATTCCCTGTTTCTACTCCTACTTATTGACTCTGCTTTTGCCACCACTTTACCCTCTTTTTATTCTTACTTTTACTGCAAGGCCTATACTGACTCACTGCTTCTGCTTACTGACGTGTGTGTGTGTGTGTATGTGTGTGTGTGTGTGTGTGTGTGTGTGTGTGTGTGTGTGTGTGTGTGTGTGTGTGTGTGTGTGTTTAATTTCTGCCTTTGCTACAAACTGCTATGTTACTCCCAAACTTACCCACACAGAGGATTTGATTGCTTCATTTATTCATTGCTGAGTACACGGGCTCCTCCACTGGCCCAACTCAAGGGCACTAGCCAACCTGTGGATATCTACCTTTAAGACAGAATTCCATTTTTATTCAGTATTCTTTAGTCAGAATAGCTTTTGCTTTTTCTCCAGCATTATCTTGGGTCCAGCCTTCGGCAAAGCTATCCCTTAACGATATCATACCCTAAGGTGCGTTTCTAGGTGAATAAGAAAGCGGATTTAACTTTGTGGTTCCAGTTATCCAGTCACCTAAAACTGACTAAATCAAGTTTATTTTCATAAACAATGAGGTTTCAAATATATTAACATCTCAAAATGTATTTCCATTTGTTTGGCAATGCCTGAATTTCCTTTATTATGGGAAAATTTTTCACTTAACAATTGAAATCATTAAAGTGCCAATTCTTGCCTGAGGTAATACAGGGAGGTCAATTAGCCAGTTGTTCAACTACTCTAAATTCTCGAGTTCTGATACTTTCCAGTTTTAGAGAGGAATTAGCCACTGGGGATTGTATGTGCAGAAACATAGAGAAGGGGATAGATAGCTTTAGAAGTATAGGAAAAAATGTTGAGAAGTAAGTTGAGACCTCAGCGAATACAATTTCCAGCACTTAAGAGATTTTTGTTTTATTATTGTTTACCTCCAACTTTGTGCAAAAGTAGGGAGATGATTTACAGGGTATTTTTATTGATTTTTCTCATACACATTCATACACATGTTTAACAATGCTATTAAGATCCTGCATGACTGCAGACAGTGGCTGACATGCTTTATAACGTCTTTGTTTATTTTTTTGACTCAACTACATTGTAGAATGGTTTTCTTATCTTGGGACTTGCAAGGCAAGAGAAAATTTTCACAATCCTGCCATAGAGATACGTCAGCTCTTAGACTCTGTGCCACTGTTTAGTTCATAGGGACTCTAATTCATCTTTCTATAGGTCATTGTGATGAACCTCTGTATTGATGTCTTCCTGCAATAAAGTCTAAAAAGAA
Organism: Cynocephalus volans; assembly: GCF_027409185.1. NCBI lineage: Eukaryota > Metazoa > Chordata > Mammalia > Dermoptera > Cynocephalidae > Cynocephalus > Cynocephalus volans. The sequence goes on along the minus strand of NC_084478.1, from coordinate 37,818,415 downwards.
AGAAGGGAACACTGCCCTAAATACCTGAGTATGGTGGCAGGGATGAAACAGGACAGGTTTTTACCACTCCATGAAATTTTTCTGGAGTCTCATTACTCTGTTTGGTACAAAATAAGGAATATATTTACACATCTTGATTATCTTACCACTAAATATGCTTGGAAGACCTCTTGAGATGTTTGAGATATTTGAAAAATATACCACATTATGTTGTTCTAACTAAATCTACTTACTGGATAAAGCAAAAGCCTATTTGTTTTAGTGGGGCCCAGAGACAAGAAAACGTCTCCAGCAATTCCATGGGGACAAGTGACTGTCAACTTACCCTTATAAAACAGCATATGTTGTGGTGCTTGAAGTGTCAAAGGCTGGTGGGTACGTGCCAGCAAACCTACTGAAACCATAAAAAAAGAGTCATGGAGGAAGACCTAAGGCTTTTGTAGCAAAGTTAGGCTGGTTTTACCAACTTTATTTTTGAGAAGGAGTGCTAGATAAATTCACAGAATCAGAATAGCTGGCCCAGGGAACCATAGGAATAGCCAACCCCAGATGTTCATCCTGAATTGGATACAATCGTTTACACCTAACCATAAATTCTGGTATACTCAAGTGTTTAAATATCAAGTGAAATGGTACATGTATAGCACTAGGCCCCTGCAGGTTCTAAAGGCATAAGCAATTTGCATAAGCAGATAACATACATCAAGAATGCCTTACTTAAAGGGCTGGCCTGTGGCTCACTTGGGAGAGTGTAGTGCTGAAGAATGCCTTACTTATGCCAAGTTATTTCTCCTTCTTCAAACCACATCTGTGACCTAATAGGGCATTTCCTATGATAAATTAAATAGGAGGAGAAAAAAGCTCAAACTGGAATTACTGAGAGCTTTGCCTTACATTACAAAATGAACTGCTATAGCATTACAGACTCAGGAGGAGCCTTAAGATAAGTGAGAAATTGAGTCCTACTAAGAGATATTCAAGTAGCAATGAAATATTACTTTTTTGTGTGTTGAAACATAATTGATTATATATATATTTGTAGGGTACAGATTTGAATATTAATATGTGTGTATAAAATGTGGTAATCAAATCAGGATAATTAGTATACTCATGTTTACAAAACATAATCTTTGTGATTCTTAACTAATTTCTTGCTACCCCCCCCGCCCCACCCCCTTTTCCAACTCTAATAGCCACAGTTTCTGTTCTCTTTTTCTTTGAAAGTTCAAGGTATTATTGTTATTCTTTCTTTTCTTTTGTTTTCCTTCCTTCCTTCCTTCCTTCCTTCCTTCCTTCCTTCCTTCCTTCCTTCCTTCCATTCAGTTCGACTCATGTGTGAGGACATGCAGTATTTCTCTTTCTGGGCCCGGCTTATTTCACATAACATAATTTTCTCTAAGTTCATCCATGTTGCTGTGAATGGCAAAATTTTATTCTTTTTTATTGCAGAGTAGTATTCCACTGAATATGTACACCACATTTTCCTTATGCAGATGTCCATTGACGGACATTTAGATTGGTTCCAACTCTTCGCTACTGTAAATAGAGCTGGAATAAACTTGGGAATGCACATATCCCTCCGACATGATGATTCCCATTCCTTTGGGTATATACCCAGCAGTGAGATGGCTGGATCATATGACAGTTCTATCTGTAGTTGTCTGAGGAACCTCCATACTATTTTCCAGAATGGCTGCACTAATTTATAGTCCGAAAAACACTGTGGGAGGATCCCCCTTTCTCCGCATCCTCACCAGCATTTGTTATTCTCTCTCTCTTTTTATTTTATTTTATTTTTTATTTTTTATTTTGTCGATATACATTGTGGCTGATTATTGCTCCCCATCACCAAAACCTCCCTCCCTTCTGCCTCCCCCCCTCCCCCCCAACAATGTCCTTTCTGTTTGCTTGTTGTATCAACTTCAAGTAGTTGTGGTTGTTATATCTTCTTCCCCCCCCCCCATTTTTTTTTTTTTTTCTTTTTTGGTGTGTGTGTGTGTGTGTGTGTGTGTGTGTGTGTGAATTTATATATTAATTTTTAGCTCCCACCAATAAGTTAGAACATGTGGTATTTCTCTTTCTGTGCCTGACTTGTTTCACTTAATATAATTCTCTCAAGGTCCATCCATGTTGTTGCAAATGGCAGTATTTCATTCGTTTTTATAGCTGAGTAGTATTCCATTGTGTAGATGTACCACATTTTCCGTATCCACTCATCATCTGATGATGGACATTTGGGCTGGTTCCAACTCTTGGCTATTGTAAAGAGTGCTGCAATGAACATTGGGGAACAGGTATACCTTCGACTTGATGATTTCCATTCCTCTGGGTATATTCCCAGCAGTGGGATAGCTGGGTCATATGGTAGATCTATCTGCAATTGTTTGAGGAACCTCCATACCATTTTCCATAGAGGCTTCACCATTTTGCAGTCCCACCAACAATGTATGAGAGTTCCTTTTTCTCCGCAACCTCGCCAGCATTTATCGTTTATAGTCTTTTGGATTTTAGCCATCCTAACTGGGGTTAGATGGTATCTCAATGTGGTTTTGATTTGCATTTCCCGGATGCTGAGTGATGTTGAGCATTTTTTCATATGTCTGTTGGCCATTTGGATATCTTCCTTAGAGAAATGCCTACTTAGCTCTTTTGCCCATTTTTTAATTGGGTTGCTTGTTTTCTTCTTGTAAAGTTGTTTGAGTTCCTTATATATTCTGGATATTAATCCTTTGTCAGATGTATATTTTGCAAATATTTTCTCCCACTCTGTTGGTTGTCTTTTAACTCTTTTAATTGTTTCTTTTGCTGTGCAGAAGCTTTTTAGTTTGATATAATCCCATTTGTTTATTTTTCCTTTGGTTGCCCGTGCTTTTGGGGTCGTATTCATGAAGTCTGTGCCCAGTCCTATTTCCTGAAGTGTTTCTCCTATATTCTCTCTCTTTTGATAATAGTAAATCTAACTGGGATGAGATGGTATCTCAGCATGGTTTTGATGTGCATTTCCCTGATCCTGAGTGATGCTGAGCATTTTTTCATGTGTCTGCTGACCATTTGCATATGTTCCTTTGAGAAATGCCTGTTTAGCTCCTTTGCCCATTTTTTAATTGGGTTACTGGATATTAATCCATTGTCAGATGCATAGTTTGCAAATATTTTGTCCCATTGTGTAGGTTGTCTTTTTGCTCTGTTAACTGTTTTTTGGGGGGTTTTTGTTTGTTTTTTTTTGGTTTTTTTTTGCTGTGCAGAAACTTTTTAGTTCTATATAATCCCATTTATTTATATTTTCTTTTGTTGCTTGTGCTTCTGGGGTCATATTCTTAAAGCCTTTGCCCAGTCCTACATCTTAAGATGTTCCCCCTATGTTTTCTTTTAGGAGTTTAATAGTTTCAGGTATTATATTTAATCTTTAATCCATTGTGAGTTGATTTTGGTATATGGCAACATGTACAGATCTAGTTTCATTCTTCTACATACGATTATCTCAATAGATGTAGAAAAAGCATTTGACAAATTTCAACATCCCTTCATGATAAAGACTCTTAGAAAATTAGGTATAGAAGGCAAGTATTTCAATACAATAAAAGCCATGTATGACTAACTCCCTGCCAGTACTATCCTGAATAAGAACAGACAATGAACAGGAACAAGACAAGGATGCCCACTCTCACCACTCCTTTTTAACATAGCATTGGAAGTACTAGCCAGAACAATCAGGCAAGAGAAAGAAGTAAAGTGTACCCAGAAAGGAAAAGATAAAGTCAAAATATCCCTGTTTGCAGATAACATGATCTTATATATAGGAAAATGTAAAGACTACCAAAAAACTCTTAGAGCTGATAAATGATTTCACTAAAATTGCAGGATACGAAATCAACACGCAAAAATCAGTAGCATTTTTATTCTCCAAGAGCAAATTAGTAGAAAAAGAAATCAAGAACACAAGCCTGTTTACAAGCTACCCAAACATTGAAATTTCTAGAAATCAATTTAACCAAGAAGATGAAAGATCTCTATAATGAAAACTACAAATCACTGCTGAAATAAATTAAAGATGATTTTAAAAGATGCAAAAAACATTCTATGCACTTGGATTAGAAGAATTAACATTGTGAAAATGTCCATAATACCGAAAGTGATCTACAGATTCAATGCAATTCCCATCAAAATACCAATTACATTCTTCACAGAAATAGAGAAAGCAATCTGAACATTCATATTGAACAACAAAGGACAACAAATAGTGTCACCTCCTGCAGAGTGATAGAGACACAAAAGATTACTCAGAGCCCATGTATTTAGAGCAATGAGAAGCCCAGAGGGACTGCACCAGGGGAAACTCCTTCAAGAGAGGAGAGCCCAGGCACAGCCCTGAGTTAGTTTTTGCTTCAATTTTTATTGTAAAGGCAATAAGTTACAGAAGAAAAGCCTATGGCTAACCAATCATAGTGAAAACATAAACAAACTGGCTATATGACAATCTTCATTAAAGCATGTGTAAGTTAAAATAGTACAAGCAAATTACCATCAAAAAGAGTCATAAAACTAATTTGTGTGATGTACAAAAAGGAACAATGAGATAATCACCAAAGCACCTAACTCCCCAAGAAACTCAAAGAAACAGCTTCAGGAAAGATATAGAATGTCCCCCAAGCACTAACTGGTAGAATATCTTTGAAGATTTTAGTTTCAATAGTTTCCCATCATTTAGGTTTAGCTGAACTAAGGGCAACAGCCCCCAGAGCAATCATTTTTCACTGTGTTTCAATCTTCTTATCTACATCAAAGGCTCTAGCCCCGTGAAAGTTTTCTGGTCTTTTCAATTTTAGCATTCCTATGTGTTTTTCTAAAGGGTTGGGCTTTGGCCCCCTAAACTAAAGGCTTTGGCCTCCTAAACTACAGGCATTGGCTTTCTACGCTAAGGACTTTGGTCCTCTAAACTACAGGCTTTAGCCTTCTACACAAAGGACATTGGTCCTGTAAATTACATGTGTTTTATTTCTATCTCATTAATTACTTCTTAGTCAATATTCTCTACAAAATAGCCAAAGCAATCTTGAGCAAAACAAATAAAGCAGGAGACTAACAGTACCTGATATCAAACTATACTACAAAGTTATAATAACCAAAACAGTATAGTATTGAAATAAAAACAGAAAATCCAACCAATGGAGCAGAATAGAGAACCCAGAAATCAACCCACATACTTACAGCCAACTGATCCTTGACAGAGACAACAAGAACATACACTGGGGAAAACACTGCTTCTTCAATAAATGGTGCTAGGAAGCATTATCCATCTCTGGTTCCTAGATATATTTTCTCCCATTAACTTCTCTGCCATTGTTCTCTTTTTGTCTTCCTTTCACATTTCTATCCATCTTTTCCCTTATGAAGACCAATCCTCCTCTGCATAGCCATTAATATTTGATTTTATCAGATTTAGTTCTAGACTCTCTTTTACTTACATCCTACATTCAAACTAGGCAATTTTACATGGCTTCATTTGTCATAGCTACAATGATGAGAACTTCATTTACATCTCTAGCCAAGGACTCTGAGCTCCAGATCCACATGCTTTATTTTTATTATGGCAAAATATTCATAAAATAAAATTTACCAATTTAACCATTTTGAAGCATATGATTCAGTGGCATCAAGTACATTCACAATATTCGGCATTATTATGCAACCATTAGCAAGCATAATCATCTCCAGAATTTCTTCATCTTCCCAAACAGAAACGCAATACCCATTAAACAATTTCCCTCCTGCCTCTGGCAACCACCATTTTACTTTCGGTGTCTATGAATTTGCCTATTCTAAGTACACTGAATGAGTAGAATCATGCAATAATGTATCTGGCTTATTTCACTTAGCGTAATATTTTCAAGGTTCTCCCATGTTGCAGCAAATATTAGAATTTTTTTCCTTTTTAAGGTTGAAGAACATTCCACGCATATATAGATAGACAGACAGACACATATCTGTATGTATAGGGGTGTGTGTATTTGTGTGTGTGTGTGTGTGTGTGTGTGTGTGTGTGTGTGTATCACATTTTGTTTATCTGTTTGTCCATTAATGGTCATTTGGGCTGTTTCTGCCTTTTAGCTATTGTGAATAATTGGCATACAAATATTTGACTCTCTCCTTTCAATTCTTTTGGTGTATACCCAGAAATGCAATTGATGGATCATATGGTAATTCTATGTTTAATTATTTGTGGAACTGCCATACCATATATTTTTGAAACATTTACATGCCCTTTACATTTGGATGTGACATAGACACTTGAAAATAAAATAAAACAAAATGAAATATTTCTCTTTCCCCCAAAACATGGTCCTTCATTAGTGTTCTCTTGTAGAATCACACTGCCAATTAGGGAGATATACAAACCAGAAAATATTAAGTCCCCCTTGATATAACCCTTTTCCTCACCTTTCATATTACTGTCTTGTTGGTTTTCACCTTGAAATACTTCTTAAATCCATTTATTTATTTTTATCTCCATCACAGTTTTCTCGAGAAAGAGTTCTCATTATCATTTATCAAATTATTGTAACAGCCTCCTAACTGGTTTACCTACATCCATTCTTATCTCCTTACAAACACTGCTCCACAGTATGGCCAGAAAGATCACATATGATCATGTTACCAACCTGCTAAAAAAATTTCAATGGTTTAACGTTGTTAGGATAAAGTCCACAGTACTTAATACCACCCTGCATGATCTGGTCTCCACTTCTTAAGCTTCATCTTTTGCAAAACCCTCCCTCATTCTGATTTCCCATCATACTGAGATTCTTTAAGATTTTAATTAATTATCACCTACCTAGAAGAGGGCCATGGTGAATGATGTTCACTCCAACTGGGAACATGCCCCCATTCCTCATCACCACATAGAAGAGATCGTTCACCTCTGAGATCAGGTTAAAATTCCCTCATGGGCTCTCATTAATACATTTCTCTTTTTTCTAACAACTCATCATAGATTAGAGTCAGGCACTGACTTATCCATGTTGGCATCCCCAACATCTAGCATAATGATGGATTATTCATGTCTGCTAAACTCAATACAGTAATTCCAAGTTCAACAGAGCCTTTAAAATTAGCCAGGAGTATACCCTTGTCCACAGTTATGTTTCTGCCCATTTTAAAAAGATCCTGCAGACTATGTCCCCATTCCTTTGCAGAGTAATTAGCTCACTCTTTCTTTTTCTTAGACCAGGAGGACTGCATATTATTTAGGCAGGAAATTAAGACAAGTAGAGAACAGTCTGGGGAGAGGTGGGAAAGAGGAGAAGTCCAGGCAAACTTGTTCCAGGGTGGAGGCAAACTACTTCTTGTTGTCTCAATTTGTATAAATGGAGAAAAATGCATTCACAACATCAACAGATGAATAACGAATGCCAAGACTACACTGATTTTCTCTAGTTAAGAGGACACTTCTGCAGCAGCAGCAACAGTTGGAGTCATTGCCTGATTAAGGGTATGGTAATCTACTGTCTTTCTCCAAGTGCCATAAACATTCTGAACTGACCAAACTGAAGAGCCAAACAGTGATGTGCTGACAATTACCACTCCTGTTTGTGTTGATTCATTCATGGTAGTTCTAATCTCTGCTATTCCTCCAGGGATGTTTTATTCACTATTTTTACAGGAAACATGAGGTTCAAAGACTTCTACTTGAAACTTCTGAAAGAAACACAGTACCAATGTTAAGATTCCAATACTGTATAGTAGGCATGCATTTATTCATTCATATTTACATACAAAAATACTTGCATATACTTCTATAACAGACCATATAGATTTACAGTGAAACTTACTTTGAACTCTGAGCACAGTATATTCCTCCTCCAGACTATAGTGACATCAGTGTCTTTAAAATTTAGTGTTAATCAATGCTCTTTACAATTGTAGCTGAAATATTTGAATTTCCCTGGCTCAGCACCCAGTAACAGGTTAATCAGTATAAGTCACTTTGAGAAGCCTACAAAGAGATACAGAGTAGTCAGTTGTGTTGTTACAGGAGAAACTTCAGTGTCATTCCAGACTGATTGCTCTGGCCTTGGGAACTGACTCAAGATTAGAAATGGGGTGATCAACTGTGACTCTCTTTCACGTTGGCTTGAAGCAGGACTAAAGTTTTGCTTTGTTTTGTTCTGTATTTGATCATGCAAATTAAATCAGACTTAAGGTACCTTATGGTTTAATTTAGCATCACCAGAGATCTTTGCAAGTCAGAGCATCCTTTGACAGCTGATTGCCATGCTTTTTCTACTACCTTTTTATGTTGACTATGTCCACTTTATTTCTAGTGGTTAACTCCATTCTGTGATCTTATGATGCTATGGAGATCAGGAAGACAATTAAATTGCATTTCATCCTGTCAGCATTTCTGGCCTAAAGCCTGTAAAGCACTCTTTAAATATTTGTGTGTTGTTATAAACTATATCTTCCTAAAGGCATTGGTAAAGCAAGACTCTTTGAGTTTGAGAGTGGATATGTGTGGCATACAGTATTCTTATTCTTTAAGAATCTGACTATCTTCTATACTATGTCAATATTATTTATAATATTAAACATAACTGCACTGAAGTTTGCATTAGCCAACTAGAAAACTATGAAGCTTCAGCCTGCTGCCCAACTAGCAAATTGGACGCACAACCTCTGTTAAATTAATACATGTAAAAATAATCAGTCTGATCCTTGGTCCAACATTTTTACAGTCCATTTCCATGATTATTTGTTAGATTTTTTATAATGTTTTTAATCAACTCCCTCAATTACTTTTTCTTGAATGCTTATTTTCACTATTTTTGCTCTAGATTTCACTATCTCTCCCCACCAGGCCATGTTGAATTTGGATGTCTATTTCCAGTCAAGCAACAATTGTGACAAAAGGGAACTTGTTATCTTTCTCAGTCAAGAGATGGGGGACTGCTTTTAGAGGCAAAGATGACATAGTGAAATTTTGGACAGTGTTTTAGATATTCTAATTCTTCTGTGCCTTCTAAATATAACCATTAAATTTACTAAAATGTAATTTGCTCTTTTTCACATTTACATGTACTTTATTTTTTTAACATTTAAATTTAAATTTAATTTAATTTTTAATTTAACTTAACTTTAATTTACATTATATTTAAATGTACCCTTTTTCAGATCAAGGTTCTACATTTAAGATTTTTACAGTTTGACTTTAAATGATAAAAAGATAGTGCTTGAAACAAGAAAGAATCACATGGAGTATTCATGAAAATAATTCCGTTTTTGTCCCATAAACCTTCTCATTGAGGGTGGTCTTCCTCCCACTGGATGTTAAAAAGTGCAGATCCCTTGATTTCTCAGCTTACTCTTAAGAAGCATAAAGTCCTATGTTCTCTCCAAACTCACAAATAAAGCCTTGATGTAGTAATTGAAAGCATCCAGTCCAAAATATTGTTCAATTCTTTCAACTCAATTTATAGATAATTCTTCTTTGGCCTTTCTACAATCACGGCCTGCTACAGGTGGGAACTTGGACTTTGAAGATGGGAATATGAATGGCATCATTTTCTCTCCCTGCCTAACATTTTTACCCCTCTCTCAAATTCCTAAACCCCTACCAATGTCAAAACATTGGGAGGGATGAGCAGTAAGAGAAATAGAAAAGTTATTTTAATGACTGGAATTATTGTGTAATGGTTGCATGCTCTCTGAACCCAAACACAAGAAATTCAGTTAGGACACTAGTATAGGTTTTACAGAGTTACATTCCATTTCTTCATCTTCTATTCCCTACCTTAGTCCTAATTTTCTAGTATTCCACTATTTCTAGTTTTGTCTAAGCAGATAAAGCCCACATAAATAATATCTTTACCAATATGAATTATATTCTTCCTGGAACTCAGCAAAGGGGGCATGATAAATAAAATATACACCACCTATTTAAAATAACAACTGCTCCTAGGTATTTTGTTTCTTTGGCAGCTATTGTGAATGGGATTACTTTCTTAATTTTTTTTCCTTTGGCTATTGTGTTATCGGTGTATAGGAATGATATTTATTTTTATGTGTTCATTTTGTATCCCACCACTATACTGAATACATTTATTAGTTCTACTAATTTTTTGATGGTATCTATAGGCTTTTCTAATTTAATCAATGAGGTGAAAGACCTCTACAGTGGAAACTATAAAATGTTGGTGAAAAAAATTGAAGAGGATACTAATAAATGGAATGATATCCCATGTTCATGGGTCAGAAGAATTAACATCACCAAAATGTCCATATTACCCAAAGTGATCTACACATTCAACACAATCCTTATCAAAATATCAATGATATTCTTCACAGAAAAATAAAAAGAACAGTTTTAAAATTTATATAGAACCACAAAAGAACTCTTATAGCTAAAGCAATCTTGAACAAAAAGAACAAAGTTGGAGGAATCAACTCCTTGACTTCAAAAATATACTATAAAGCTATATTAAACAAAACAGCATGGTACTGGCAGTAAAAACAAATAGACCAATGCATTAAACTACAAAGCCCTGAAATAAACACACACATTTACAGCCAACTGATTTTTGATAAAGGTGCCAGAAATACATAATGGGGAAAGGACAGTCTCTTCAACAAATACTGCTGGGAAAACCAGATATCTACATGCAGAGGACTGAAGCTAGATTGCTATCTCTTACTGTATTAGTGCATTACTGCTGTTTATAACAAAATACACAGAACTGGGTATTTTATAAAGAAAACATAATTTGTTGCTTACAGTTTCAGAGGCTGGAAGTCCAAAGTCCAGGGAACACATCTGATGAAGACCTTGGTGATGGTGACAATGACTCAGAAGTCTCACACAGCAGAAAAATGGTGAAAGAGAGACTAACCTTTCATGCACTCTTCTTCTAAAGCCCTCAGAACCATGCCACTGACTACCATTATGAATCCATTCACTAAGGCATGGACCTACAATCTAATCACCTATTCAAGGTCCTATCTTTCAATTACCAAAATAGGATTTCCCACCCTCAACAGTTACAGTGGAGATTAAGTTTTCAGAGGACATTCAACTCAAGGCACTCACTATGCACAAAAAGCAAATCAAGAGGGATTAAAGACCAAAATTTAAGACCTGAAACTCTGAAACCACTAGAAGAAAACATAAGGGAAATGTCACATGAAATGGGAGTGGGTAGCATTTTTTGAGTGAGACTACAAAGGCACAGGCAACTAAAGCAAAAATATACAAATGGGAATACATCAAACAAAAAAGCTTCTTCTGTACAGCAAAGGACACTGTCAACAAAATGAACAGACAACCTATGGAATGGGAGAAAGTCTTTGCAAACTACACAGCAGACAAGGGGCTAATATACAGAATATGTAAGGAACTTAAACAACTCAACAGCAAAAATAAATAAATAAATAAAAATGGGCAAAGGCACTCTCACAAATTCTACTTAACATATTATTGGAAGTACTAGCCAGAACAATGAATCAGGCAAGAGAAAGAAATAAATGGCATCCAGATTGGAAAAGACAAAGTCAAACCATCCCTGTTTGCAGATGACATGATCCTATATACAGAAAAACTTGAAAACTCTTACAGCTGATCAATGATCTCAGTAAGGTTGCAGGATACAAAGTCCAATACACAAAAATCAGTAGCATTTGTAACCTCCAATAACAAATTAGCAGAAAAAGAAATCAAGTCCATTAATAGCAGTCACCAATAAAATAAAATAAAATAGGAGTCAATTAAACCAAGGAGGTGAAAGATGTCTACGATGAGAACTAAAAATCACTTCTGAAAGAAATTAAAGAGGACATAAAATATGGAAAGACATTCCATGCTCTTGGATTGGAAGAATCAACATTGTGAAAGTGTCCATATTACCCAAAGTGATCTACAGATTCATTGCAATCCCCATCAAAATACCAATTGCATTTATCAATGAAATAGAGAAAACAACCTTAACATTGATATGGAAGAACAAAAGACCCTGGATAGCCAAAGCAATCCTGAGCAAATAAATAAATAAATAAATAAAGCCAGAGGCATTGCACTCCATGACCTGTAATTATACTACAAAGCTATAGTAACCCAAACAATGGTACTAGCATAAAAACAGACACTCAAACCAATGCAACAGCATAGAGAACCCAGAAATCAACCCGCATACTTTCAGCCAACTGGTCTTCAACAAAGGCACCAAGAACATGCAATGGGGAAAACTGGACATCCATAAGTAGAAGAATGAAACTAGACCCATACCTTTTGCCACATACCAAAATCAACTCAAAATGGATTAAAGACTTAAATATAAGTCCTGAAAATATAAAATTCCTAAAGGGAAACACTACAGGATGTAGGACTGAGTGAAGACTTTATGAATACAACCGCAAAAGCACAGCAAGAAAAGAAAAAAATAAACAAATGAGATTATATCGGCCTAAAAAGCTTCTGCACAGCAAAAGTAACAATTAATAGGCAAAAAGACAACCTACAGAATGGGACAAAATATTTGCAAACCATGCATCTGACAAGAGATTAATATCCAGAATATACAAGGAACTCAAACAACTTACAGTAAAAATACAAGTAACCCAAGTAAAAATTGGGCAAAGGAGCTGAATAGACATTTCTCAAAGGAAGATATACAAATGACCAACAGATACATGAAAAAATGCTCAACATCACTAAGCATCAGGGAAATGGAAATCAAAACTACACTGAGATATCACGTCACCCCAGTTATACTGACTATTATCAAAATGACAGGGAATAACAAATGCTAGCAGGGATGTGGGGAAAGGAGATCCCTGCTACACTATTGGTGGGGCCATAAATTAGTGCAACCATTCTTGAAAACAATATGGAGGTTCTTAAACAACTACAGATAGAACTGCCATATGATCCAGCAATCCCACTGCTGGGTATATACACAAAGGGATGGAAATCATCATGTCAAAGGGATGCCTGCACTCCCATGTTCATTGCAGCTCTATTTAAAATAGCCAAGAGTTGGAAAAAAACCTAGATGTACATCAACAGACTTCTGCATAAGAAAAATGTGGTATACATACTCAACCAAATATTACTCTGCCATAAAAAAGGAAAAAAATTCTGCCATTCAAAGCAACATGGATGAACTTAGAGTAAATTATGGTATGTGAAATAAGCCAGGCACAGAAAGAGAAATACAGTGTATCCTCACTCATAAGTGCAGGCTAAAGAAATAAATATATAAAACAAGAAAAAGAAAGAAAGAAAGAAGGAAGGAAAGAAACAACAATCACAATAATTCCTTGAACTTTCAAACGGAGAGAACAAAACTGAGGTTACCAGAGGTGCAAAAGGGGGATCGGTAGTAGGGATTAGCAAGATATTGATATAGGGCTATGAAAAATGACTCCACTGTGTAACGTAGAATATACTAACTATCCTGCTTTGAACATCGCATATTGCACACAGGTATTGATATTCAATGCAGTACCTCACAGATATGTGCAATCAATTATGTTTCAATAAATATTTTTTTTTAAATCAGAATTTCAGCAGGGTGGATGAGAGATGCACTTTTAGCTGCTTCATTTCAGTGAACTAAACTAAATTCTGAACTAAGTAAAAATGACTTAGTGAAAATCAACGTTGGAGAAGAGGTCCAGAAACATCATTGTAAAACGTATGTAGATAACAATGATACATCACTTCTGGTTCAGAATTTAGTTTAATTACCTAATATGAAGCAGCTGAAAGTGCATCTCTCATCTACCTGGCTGAAATTCTTATTTTAAAGGAGTATAAATAAACCCGTTGAAAACCACCACTGGAAAAAGATCCAGAAACTTCAGAATAAAACGTATGTAAAAATAAATGATACATCATTTCTAGTTCAGAATTTAGTTATTTAGTTTAGTTCACTGAAATGAAGCAGCTGAAAGTGCACCTTACAAAAAAAATAAATAAATAAAATGGGTGAAAGGACTTGAACAGACATTTCTCAAAAGGAGACATACAAATGGCCAATGGGCATGTGAAAAAATGCTCAACATCACTAATCATCAGGCAAATTCAAATTAAAACCAAAATGAGACATCATCACACCCCAGTTAGAATGACTATTATGAACAAGACAAAAAATAAATACTGGCGAGGATGCAGAGAAAAAGGAACTCTCCTATATTGCTGGTGGGATAAGAAATTGATCAGTTACTGCGGAAAACAATATGAAGATTCCTCAGAGAATTAAAAATAGATCTACCATTTGACCCGGCTATCCCACTACTGGGTATATACCCAAACGAAATGAAATCTATATATCAAAAAGACATCTGAACTCCCATTAACAATACTATTCACAATAGCCAAGAGATGGAATCCACCTAAATGCCCATCAAATGATGAATAAATTAAAACTGTGTTATATATATATACATATATATAAATATATATATATGTACACACACACAATGCAATACTACTCATATATATGGTAGGATATATATGTGTGTGTGTGTGTATATACATATACATACATATACATATATATGTATATATGTGTGTGTGTATATATATATAAAATATATATACATATATAATGTGTGTGTGTGTGTGTGTGTATCTGTTATTTACAGCCACATGGATGGAACTGGAAACCATCATGTTAAGTGAAGTAAGTCAAGCACAAAAAGACAAATACCACGTGATGTCACTCATATGTGGAATCTAAAAAAAAAAAAAGAAAGAAAAATTTGTGGTTCTCTTAGAAGTAAAGAGTAGAATAATGGTTATCAGAGCTGGTGGGGGAGGGCAGGAAAAGTGATGGAATAATGGATACAAACTATACTATCTACCTTAAGTGAATCATTGTACAGTATATATATATGCAACAACACACTTTTCCCTAATATACATATAAGTAAATGTTAAAATATTTTGAACAAGAAAAAATAATAATAAAATGACAAATGCTTGGAACTGTGGTAAGTTATGCATACATATTCTTTAATTACTCTCTTACACAATGATATATTTGTACTCCAATTTCACAAAAAAATTAAAATTTTAAACTGAGGCACAAAGAAGTTAACTCGTCGAATGTCACTTAACACAGTAAGTGGGAAAGTATGTCTGACATAAAAGTCCATGCTTTTAACTACTATGCCACCCAAATTCACTAAACTAATCTGATTCTAAGAATCATCCATATTTGGAAAAGTCTGAAAATTTGTGAGTTAAGAAGGGTGATTAAAGAGTGTGGGCTCCAGGCGCAGGCTGCCTGATCTGACATTTCAAATATATTTTCTAACTGTGCAGTCTTAAGCAAGACATTCAAATTCTGTGCCTCACCTACCTTATCTATAAAACAGTGATACACATACAGTATCATATCTCTTGAAGGGTTGTTATGAGAAATTAGTAAGTTAATACATGTGAAGTATTTAGAAAAACACTGGTGTATAGTAGTGATGTAATATACAGAAAGGTGCCCCAGAAGTGTTCGATATGTAGAAAGGACTCAGTAAAAGTTAGTAATTAGTAATTATTATTATTGTTATCATTACTAATATTACTTCTAAACCCAAGTCTTTTCTAAAGCTCATGTTGATCTTTGGATTTTTTAGAACTTTCAAGAATATAGTATAATTAAACAAGTATAAAAATAACTGATATATATATGTATATATCTATAAATATATCTATCTTTCTTTCTTTCTATCTATCTATCTATCTATCTATCTATCTATCTATCTATCTATCTATCTATCTATCTATCTATCTATCTATCTATACTTCCTGGCTGCCTTGCTTTAGGTGTGGCTTGTGTATGTATGTGAGTGTTTGAGCATGTGAGCATGTGTGTGTGTGGCTGTGGGGTGGTGAAGAAGTTACCCAAAACTTCCTAGGGGCTTGTGGGGACTCTGATGGGCCTCAATTATGCATTTGAGTCAAGATGGCCTGAGGAGAAATTTCATCTGTCTTTAATATAAAATAGTATAGAAGCAGTTGCCGGCTTTGTAACTAATTCAAATAATATGCAGACTTTTTCTTATCGCTCCAACTGGAAATCCAAATTTGACACGTGAAAAGGCAACGTGAGTGATTTTGAAGAAGCAACCATGAATTACATTTTATCTGAAATTGAGGGATTTTATTTATCAGTTATAAAGGTTTACCCTGTAGTTGTCTTGGCCTCAAGTCTTCAGACTGCATTAGTCAGAAATGACTTTCTGCCAACCTCATTTATTCCTGTTATAGGTGAAGGCCATTTTCTCAAAGTGATTAACTGGCAGTAGCACTCAATCCATTTATCCTTCTTAGGCTTCCCTATTGTAATGCACTGCAATGCTCTCCTCTCTCTGTGAAGCTACAAAGAGGCAGTGGCTGTGAAAATTTGAAGTTAGAGTTTCTTAAAAGTCTAAGACCTAATGAAATTGAGCCAATGCTATGCTGGGAGTATGTAAGAAAATATAGTGTTCTTCATCTTGAGTGGTCTGCTTGGCAGATGTTGTATTTTCACTGATTATAAGCCAAGGAAAATGATATGAATGCCATTGAATAATTAATTAGGATAGCTAAAGCAATGTTCAATAGTGATTACCCTAATAACCCAGGTCCTGAGATTTGCATTACCTCGGTTCCTTGACTAACTTTGGATAAGCTGACCCTCACAAACTGGGTGTCTCAAAGAATATTTCCACCATAATAATATTAATAGATTATTTTACAGCAATGCAACCAAAAACAAGCCCTCTATTTGATATCGAATCTTTACACACATGGAATTTGCTTTGCTATATTTCAGCATGCTTCTCTCTAGATTATGTGAGTTCCTAACATTGCATGAATAATTTTCTTTTCCCTTAGAAAGCTATTTTTGTTTTGAAGATTTTAGTCCTATATTAAGATAGACTGTTTATGAGCTTAATTAAAACTTTTTTGGTATAGCATGCAAATTGCAATACTTCATTCTGGGTTCATTGTTCTAAAAATTGACATACTTTGAAGTTTCAGTGTACTCAATTCATGACTTATTTTGAAAATGATGCTCCCTAAATATATTAATACTACTGAGAAATTATGTATTTCAGTTAGAATTATTTTGGTTGAATGTGACAGAAAACACAGACAAAATTAGCGTTAGCAAATGGAAATGCACAATCACAGAAACTGCAAATACCAGGTATGGGTTTTCAGAAACTAAGAAATATCTCCGGGCTTTGAATTTCGTCTTGTCTCTTGGTTCTTTTTCCTCTGAGTTGACATCATTGATAGTTGGTCCTCACCTGACTGAAGATGGGAAACAATTGTCCAAAGGAGGTGAAATACATGCTAGATGAGTAAAAATGTTCATTATAATGTTTAGAAATGGGTTCTTTTTTGTATATTTAGGAGTGCTTCCTCTTCTAGGCTGCAAATTCAGTGTATGGAAGAGAAGAGAGGCCTAAACTTTGAAGCATCCTAGAAATTACAGATAGAGCATTCTTACTAACATGACATGCAATATTATTTAATGTTACATAAGTATTTATTAAGTTAAATGGGAAACACATAGCAGTATTTGAGGCAAAATGAGAATGACTTGGGTGAAAAGTTATTAGAAAAGAATAGAAGGGTTTTTTTTTTTTCTTTTTTAACAATTACAAGATTGTAGTAAGGTACTCAGAAGTAATTAGTACAACCACTTGTATTATAGCTTGCCAAGTGGCCAAGTCTGTGATTATCGTAATACAGGTATAGCAGAATCTTCTGGATTTACTCCTAAAAATATGACCACATTGGGCAATCTCAGAACCTCATTTCACTACCTCTCCAATGTGTTTGACCCTAAGGATTAACACAGGACACAAGCTGGGCCATGTAGATTTCTTCCCCAATATTCTTTAACTGATGCTGTAAAGGAAAAAAAAAAAAAAAAAAACAGTTTTGGCACCAGTCACAGCACTAACCTCAAAAGAGCCTGAAGCAACAACCTATTTCACGGGAAGACACTGTTTTAGGAGAATAAGTTGACAATTGGAGACAAGTAGCAACAAGAGATGGTGGGGAAATCCCAGTGTCATTTCACATATTGATTCCAGTGCTCTCTCAAGCCAATTCCAACTCTACCCACCACAGATATTCCACTCAACAACTTTGCATAATTGATTTTCAATTGTATGTTTGTTACTTGAAATCAAAGTCCTGACTAAACCAATCAGTTTAGAAAGAATCAAAAACATCAGGGAAGGTTTTAAGAAGCACTAAACATACAAACAATAAAAAAAATAAAGCAAACTCAGGAAATACGGTAGTAACAAATTAAAAAAATAATACACTATGAAACAAAGATGAAAAATTATGGAATGGAAGCTAGAGAAACTTTTTTTTTGTTTCCTTTTTAGAAATGCTGGGTGGCTGACTTAGACTAATCGACCCTGGGTAATTAATAATCATTCTCAAAGAAAAAAATAGATAGTTCTGTGAACCATGTTCATCTTTGAGACTTTAACACAGAGGCATTGAAAACTTTTGGGCTGGAAAAGGCCGAGACCAGAGATACTTTTCAGCAGAAAGCTCCATAATATTAAATAGTAACTATAAATTATTTTTATTATTAATTTGGAAAGCATGAGATCATTGTCCCTTACTGTTTGACAATACCACTTTTTGTGATGGAATGAAGCAACACAATTTTTTTTTTTAATAGACATTTATCTTGTGGTCTTTTTTTAATAATTGGGAAATGTAGCCTATTTTGACTGTGTTCTGCTTATATCTTCTCAGGTCCCCTTTACTGTTTGTGTGCATATGCCTTCCCAGTGAGCTTTTACTCCTATAAGCCAGTACCTGTCTCGGTCTGAAAACTCCCTTTGGGCTGCAGAACTGCTTTGCCCAAGCAGATTGAGACTGAAGTGTCTGGTAATTTATGATCCCCAAGGCGTAATCCTTAACTTCTGAAGGATGGTTGGCTGGTTACAGGGGTATAAATACACCAGCTCCATTGCCCTCTGGTTGCAACAACCCTAGGTGACATCTACACTGTGTCCAGAGGACAGTAACTTTGAAACTAACTCAGGTTACCCTGTGTGGAAGCTTGCTTGACATACTCAATTGTTTGTGGCCTTTTGTGTTTCCCAGTCCCACTTCTTTCTCATTCACCTACCATTTTTTCCTTTGTTTCTTTGCTTGTTTGTTTTTCTCCTGCAAAAACTTCCTAATAAACCACTTTCACACTAATACTCATGTAGGGGTCTATTTTTGGAAAACCAACTGAGCACAGGATGCATCCTATATGCTGACAAATATATCTTATATGCTGAGAGGATATACCCAGGATTAAGTCATATTTTATTATTTTTCTTTCACGTCTTGTAGGCTATTTGTCTTTAATACAATTTTTTTTCCCCTCATGCCCAGTAATCTTGAAATTTTTATATTGGTAAAAATGCAATGACTGATTACTTGGGAGGGGATCTTCTTTGCTTAGAAAAGAGCCTTACTGACTGGAACTACTTCACTATCATGAAAGTCTTCAGAGTCACAGCCATCACCTTAAGAAGGAGCACCCCAGGGTGATAAGGTGTGCCTTACAAATCCATTATTAATGAAAGAACATCATGGTTTCTATCAATTCTGTTTATAAACTTGAGATCTAATTTATTCTATAGAAATCTGCATCTTTTATATGTAAAATAACAAAACGGCAATATTTGAAGGGAAAATTGATAAATTAATAGGTATGGCGATGATTATTCAAGCTAAAGAATTCCTGGAAATTCTCTTCCATAACATAAAATGCTGACAGAAGAAAAAAGATTTATTTTTTTATTTTTAAGTATCTTGACAAGCAAATATTCTTTTTTCAATCTATGTTGTCGTTTAGTATTTTTTAAACAAATCCAGAATTCCAAATAACTACTTACTAGCAAAATATTTGAGTCAGACAGAAGTTGATTTGCTTGAGCTGAACTTTACTGTGGCTTCCAGTTTATCTTTGCTCTCTCAATGTTGTGCATGAGCTATCTAGTAGTGTGTGCTTCTCGGCCTGACTTTCCCTTGTATTATAAAACAGACTTTCGAAACCATTATTTCATTTATTTCTTTTCTTAAAATAAATCTTAGTTTCTGCTTTCTTTTTTCTTAGTATATTATTTATCTCTTTATTTATTTGAGGGTTATTAAAAAAGATGGTTTACACATTCACTCACTGAACTTCATGTACAACTTAACCTAGTTGTAGTTTACCAGACAAGAAAGGATGTCTTTAGACCTACTCTAAATCAAATAATTAAAATGAAGAACCAACAACCAGAATAAAATCAGTAGGTCAATATCTGTACATGTTGGGTGAAAGTTACAATATTTTTTACCAGTTGCCTTGTATCTTTCCTTTAGCACCCCTCTCCCCAGCTCACAACCCCTGCACACACTTATGATGGACCTTCGAATTGTGGAGGCTTGCTACTCCAAGTGTGGTCCTTGGGGCAGCAGCATCTAAAAGTATCCTCAAGAAGCTGGTTCAAAATTCAGAGCCTTTGATCCCTACCCAGATTTATTGAATCAGGTTCTGCATTTTAACAAGTTTCTCTAGTTGATTCATATGTACATTAAAATTTTTATTTTTTTATTTTTATTTATACATATTTATGGGGTACAGAGTTGACTATCAGTATTTGTGTGTACATTAGAATTTGAGAAGCACTGGTCTAGAGGATGAATCATAGTCTATTGTTGAACCCAGTGAGCTCCTCTTTCACCTCTTGTGGGGTAATATGTTACAATAAAAGGAAATGTCATTGGATTTACATTCTTTTTAAAATGGCATTAGTTTAAGTCATAAATAATTATACTATAGAGTTATAAGATGGTACATGCTGAAAACAATTGTTACACATTATTCAGGGTTTTTGCTTTACACCAAAGAAGCATAAAAAACAAAATTATCTTCTAAACCAGAATTCAAAAAATTATTGTCTTTCAATTGCTTGTGTAGCATATTCCCCAAAATAATATTGAAAAGCAAATATGCTGTGTTACAGGCAAGTTTGTCTGAGTTAGAAAGATCTAAATTATTCAAACTGTCTTGACACCTTTACACTGTAGAATGCTTTCCATCCAAGCAAACATATATCTGTTACTTGGACAGATATGACCCAATATAATACTGGCATTTCCAAAAAAAGCAGTTGTGAAATAAAACTTCCAATTTTCTATGATGATCCTTACTAAATAAAAACTATATTTTCTTAATTGTCTAAAGTGTCATAGGCTTTGCAAAGATTGCATACACCTTAGGAAAAGATTGTTTTCTTATTTTTACTGAAAATTTTAATAAGTAATATTGTAAACATTCACAATTTTAATATTTGTTTTTTAAAAAACAATATTTATAGCCAAACACAATAAAATATAATCATTGATGAAATTGGCTATCACTAATTCTTTTTACTATTTAATTATTTCGAATGCATAATGAATGAGGTTTTTTTTTCTTAATAAGATATGTATATATGCAAGGAATCCTACCTTTTAATGAATTTTTGTTGTTGTTATATTTGCTTTACTTGCATTACTTTCACTCTATGGGAAACCATTGGGAACTGTTGGTATACTGCCACCATCCGCTATAATTTATCCTATTCTATGCCCTAAAGATCAAGGTGATCAGGATTATTCTTATTTACCATGGGCTAATATTCCTTCAACAAATATTTGAAAGCCTATTATATGAAGAATGTAGGTTTAATAATGGGAATGCAATAGTCAATAAAATATAGTGTCCACCCACAACAAGCTATACTCTAATTAAATATGAAGGTCAAGTAAAAGTAAAGTTATTATTGGATACTAGAAGCCTGGATCATCATAGGCAAATATTAAAAGTAAACTGAACTTCCGTTCATAATATTTCCTTATTCTCTGTTACACAATGCTAGGAATAATCTCTTTATACTCTTAGAGAGTTCAGATAGATTGTAAATTTATGTAGCCATTTTGTAAGGTATTTGGTCACAGTTATCACAAGTGTTTTGAACTCAGGGTTTAAGTTACCTATTATGAAACAATAGTTCCACATCTAGAAATTTCCCTAGACAATGATTAGACATGTGCAAAAAGACATATGTACAACATTCACTGCAGTATTGCTTATAAAAATGAGAAAATACCACAGCTATGTGATGCTATGCTGCCTTTAGGACGATGCCGTGGAACATATTTAACGGCCCTGAAAGTTATAAAGAATATATTAAATGGAAAAGTTACCAGTTAAAGTGAACAATATTACCTCACTTTTGAAAAAAATGTGCATGCATGTGTGTAGAAAATGTCAAACAGTATATATATCAAGATGTTCAAAGTGTTACCTCTAGATGGTAATATTGAGGAAAAAATGGAAAAATTATCCCTATTGCATTTTATATATGTATACATATGCACATATATATACAGTATATATTCTTCTTGACAACAGACTAATCTCTTTTATATTTTGATACTTTATAAAAGATGTTTTATTTCATATTTGTTCATAGAATAACTTCTAATAATTACTTATAGATAAGCTTCCCTACAGAGTCAAATTCTCTCTCTCTCTCTTTTTTCTTTCTTCACTTCCTGCACCTCTCTTCAGCCTATCATGCAATAGTCAAAATCTCCAGGATGGGTCAAAATATCTATCCCCAAGTGTCCTAAATATTTCATGCAACGCATTTTGGAATTGCCAAAATTTAAAAATATTCATCGATTCTGTTTCTGGTATCATCAAAATATTCCCATGACTGATCTTAATTATAATTTAATTTTCTACCTTGTTTTGGTTAGAAAACATGCTTACCTGTTTTATTATAGTGTAAGAAAAACTAAGTCTCATGTAAGGGTCCAGTCATCCCTGAAAGTGGTTATTTACTGAAAATCTTCACATTTTCTGACCCTCTTGCCACACTATCAATGAAACATTCCTCACTGATATTTTCCTCTATTATATGAGAAAGGGTTATTATTATTTTGCTAGATCTAGGACACAGATTTTTTTAAATGTCAAGTTGGCTGGTTAACAAAACTTGCTCATTCTACTTTCTTAAAAATCAAGCACTTATAAACCTCTTTTTAAGATTCTCTTTCTGATTTACTGAACTATTCTCTTTAATTCCAGTAATAAAATGGACTTACATAACATCAAATCAACAAACAGTTATTAATCGCCTGCTACAAGATAGCATAATATCAGGAACATTGAGAAAAACAAAAAAATATGAAAAAAAGAAAACATTGGATTAAATAATGCGGATTATTGCTTCATTCTGGAAGTAGGCTTTTAATATCATTTCTAGCACACCAAAGGCTGCTCTCCCACATGGAGAAACAGCCAAACTTATTGGGTCTAGGTCAATTATCCTTAATCTAAGTTTCAGGTTGTTCACAGACACCTGACATTTAACCAAAATTATAAACATAAGCAAATGTACATTTTATCTGGTAAAATAGATTTTCATTAGATTCTCTGAAGCACTGGTTCATAACCCTGAGCTACACATTTAAAGTAACTAGGGTACATTTAGAAATTAAATATGCTAGCAACTTATCCCAGATAAATTAAATTGTGATCTCTGGGGATGCCTTAAGGGGACTAGATCCAAAAAATCTTAAAAGAGCCATTGTAGATGATGGAGTTTATATTAACAATGAGCCACACAGCACCATGTATGCAGTACCTTGCCAACACAAGATCGTGTCAAGATCTGTGTGTTTCCCTCTTCCTTATATGCTAAAATCCATCCTAAAGGAGAAAGAAAACTTAGGAGGTGATGTGTATGTGTGCACGTGTGTGTGTGTGTGTGTGTTGTGCGAACTCACCTGGCAAGATGTATGTAGTAATAGCATGGTTTCTGTCTCAAGTAGTGACTCCCACCCCCAGTTCAGCAAGTTGATTTGTAATTGATCTTTGGAGAGAGAGTCTTTAGGCTGAAAGACAAGGATGATGATCCTCCTGCTTGTGCACTGAATACGTAAGAGTTTCATCTCACTGACTTCAGCTAAAGCCATGTCCTTTGTGTCCTCTGAGAGGCTGCAATGTCAGGAACAAGAGATAGCAACATAGGGTTCAGTATCCCCATTTCCTGAATGATTGAGTTGGCAGCTGAGGCCAGCTGGGGAAGGGTTCATTATCTTGTGCTGTTGCAGGTCATGAAGGTTAGTGAAAAGATTTGAGGTGGAGAAATGGAAGGTCTCTGATAAGCACATTTGAGAAACGCACCAGAGATATCCAAACATAAGAGGGAGAGAACCTAGGGGAAAAGGACTGGAAGTTCTGCCTTAACAAGTGGGGGCCAGAATTATTAAAATCTGAGTTAATAATAGGATTTCATTCTGGGGAACTTGTTTATAAATAAATGTTTTCATTTTCACCTCTAATTTTCTAACTTAGGTCGATTTTTATCCCCATTTTTTACAAATTAAAATAAAACTGGCCTTTATAGTGTAAAATAACTGCACCAACGTCATTCAACTAATAAAAACAAAGTTCTATTTGAGTCTAGTGGTGTAAAAGCTCATAATATTTCATTCTTCAGAAATAATTGATGCTCTTTCCTTAACAGAGCAAACACACTCAGACATGTTCTCAGCTTCCTAGCTTCCAGTAGGCATTTAATAAGATTCTGGAATGTTTTTGGTGTGAGGTAAGGGAAGTGGACTAAGTACGAGATTCAATATAACTATTAATCTTGAAAATCATAACAATGTCTATCTAACGCAAGGCTTATATACATTCTTTTACATAAGCTACACAGAGACATTTATTTCAATATTTTAGTATTCCAATTTCTGTAAATACCGATCTTAATCCCAAGTTAAATCTGTCTGTCCTCTGTGTATGACTTAACCCTGGAGAAGAAACTTGTGACATGGAAGTTGGATTGATGTCATTAACTATCATATTTAATTTTGGTTTGTTATTTTCATGTTTAGTGCAGAATATTGTGCTCTTAGCAATTGTGCCATTTACTAATCCACACTTTATACAATGAGGAACAGTATGAAAGAAAGATAGAATTAGCACTGCTCCTGTGATACAGAAATATCATATGGTCCAGAAATTTCATTACTGGGTATATAGCCAAAGGAAAATAAATTCATATATCAAAGAGATATTTGCATGCCCGTGTTTATTGCAGCACTATTTACAATACCCAAGATGTGGAATCAACTTGAATGTCCATCAACAGATGAATGGACAAAGAAAATATGGTACAAATACAGAATAAAATATTATTCAGTTATTAAAAAGACTGACATTCTGTTATTTGCAGCATCAGGATGAGCCTGAATGACATTATGTTAAGTGAAATATGCGAGGCACAGAAAGAGAAATATTGCATGTTCTCACTCATATGTGGGAGCTAAAAAATAAAAGTTCATCTCTTGGAGGTTGAGAGTAGAATAGTGGTTATCAGAAGCTGGGAAGCGGAAGAGGGAGGTGGATGAAGAAAAATTGGTTAATTGGTACAAAAAGAAAATTAGATGGAAGGAATAAGTTCTAGTGTTCAACAGCCCAGTAGGGTGACTATAGATAATAACAATTTATTGTATATTTCAAAATAGTTCGAAGAGATGTGAATGTTCCCAACACAAAGAAATTAGAAATACACAGGTGATAGATATACCAATTACTTTGACTTGATCATTATACATTGTATACATGTATTAAATTATCATTTGTACAACTATTATATATTAACATATCTTTAAAAACAAGACATGTTTTGGGTTCAACCAAACCTCTTTAGGTTTCTGCTGGACAAAATACATCTGTTGGACAAAAAGTACAAATATGAAAAATTATGAAACAAAAATATACACATATTCCAAGACCACATTGCTATTGATTTCCAAGACAATTAGAAAATACATTAATAAGTAGTCTTCTTATATTTCTACTGTGACCGGAGCAGTTAACTTTGTTCAATAAAGTTTCCTGTCATTGTAGCCATTTGTGGCTTTTGATTAGTGGTATTTGAATCTACAAAGCTATATCTGTGTGGTATGCATTTTTTCTAAAAAATAGAATCATTTATAATTTTTATACGTGCTGTTTGTTGTCAAAGAAGAGGGTCTTTCTCATTCTAAGGAATAATTATTGACGACAAAAGAACTATAAATGGAAATTTAATTCATTAATTGGCTTGTGATTTTTCCCTGCTGAAGACATTGTCTCTATTTTGTCTCATGTATAAATGAATATTAAGGATGAGATGACTTGGAAATGAATATTATTATCCCAGAAGAATTTTTGTTATGCTCTATCCTTACTCGTTAACCTTATAATGATAACTGAACATTATATTCCGTATCTGTATAATATCTCTACTAAATATAGAAATATTTGAAATCAGTAAGATGGACTATTTGAAAAAATTTGCATAGTGTTTCAGATCTGCTTAAGTATCAATCTTTGCTTTATCACTTGCTGGCAGTGTGATACTTGACATGTTACTTAACCTCTCTGTGTCTCAATTGCTTGGCTGTAAAATAATGACGACAACAATACTTAGGGCTATTTTAAAGGTTGAAAGAAATGATTTAGGTAACATTCTAACAAAGAAGCCTGGTCAATAGTGTGGATAGTAGATTACATTAATGGTTTCAATTTTTATCTTTCCTTTTGCCGTGTGACTTTTCAGTTTCTTCCACTAAAGGGATAATGTGTATTTTCCTGCTGCTTGACTTTGACCCACAGAGGACAGCCATGCACCGCATGATGTTTCAGTCAATGACAGATCACATATTCAATGGTGGTTCCTTAGGATTATAATAGCTTAGGTGTGTAGTAGACTATGTCATGTAGGTTTGTGTAAGTACACTATGATTTTTGCACGAGGATGAAGTCACCTAACGATGCATTTCTCATAACGTGACCCTGTCGTTAAATGATGAGTGACTGTGAATGTAAAGTATGGGTTTTTGATCTTAGCCTAAGCCTTGAAGTCTCATATGTTCTGCTTACACACTTGTGTTCTGCTAACCCTATGGGTAGAATATTATCTTGCTAATATCACTAATGCAACAGAGTCACTCCAGTGAACCCATTGACCTGCAATGAGAAGTGGGGTAGCCCTAGCTGCCACAGACAGAAAAATAAATAAACCGAGCCTACCCGCAGATCAGCCATAACTCAGGCAACCCACAGACATGTCAGCAATAACAGTTTATTGTTTTAAGCCACTGGTTTTGAGGTAGTTTGTTATGCAGGAAAAATTGACTGATACAGTGTATGATCAATGAAGATTACTGTTGTGGTTATTATTTACTATTGTTTGAAATAGAAGGCCAATGGAAATAAATAAAACAAAGCAGTATGATAATCAGTAAGGTACAGAACTTTTCTAAACCTGATGTTGTTTTTAAAGAAATAATGTTTTATCTACTCCTGTTTGTTTTCTGGAATCGCTGTTGGCAGACAGCACCTTCTTCAGGAAAAGGAAATGCAAATGCTTGGGAGAGTTTTGTCTAATCTGCCACTTCTCCAAGGAAAATAAGATCCTATAATAAACAATTTTGTGATCACAGATGTGTAAGTGTAAAGGCGATGCTACAAATACATCACACATGCAAAACTCAAATACATATCTCCCTCCTACATATTCTTCCACAAATATTCTTCTGCATCTCTCAGAAAGAATTGCAAGCATTACATCCGGAAGCCTCAGTTTGTGGCTTTTCCCAGTGAAGCCAAGGCAGAAATACCCATTAGAGCTGTGACTAAAGGAAGGGTCAAGAGACAGAAGTTTTTTACTAGAAATTAAAGGGCAAAGGGGGAAGAAAAATGAAGTCAGAGGTACTTAACTATCTGAACTTTAAACTGCTCACAAATTTGAAGCTTTTAAAGGCATATAAAAATAGATGCCTTTCAGCTGAATGCAGTGTAAAACTCTGGTTCCTCCTTCTGGGGTGCATCCTGCCTAGATGTTTAGCTTGAAAGCTCGTGCAGTTTCTAGTTTTTGGTATAAAAGAAAACTGCATGATCAAATCTGGCTTAAAATACAAATAAAAGATGTACTGTAATCCTATGCCATTCTGACTATATGAGAAACGTGGAACAATCTTGTTATAAAAGATGAAATATCAATAATAATAATAATAAATGCTTTAAAAAGCTGTCCACCTTTCAGTAAAATTGTGAATACCAGAGGGAAATTGCAGTTTGTTTCTATATATTCCTTTGCCCTTCAGCTCAGTTGTTGGCCCTGCATTAATATTCAGGCGGCATCAGTGCCAGTCCCGGTGATTCACTGAGGTATTATAAATATGCAAATGAGCATGAGCTTTTTATGTCTATGGTTTGTCTTTTTTAGATGTGTGAAGGAATAATTGGAGCCAATCAGCTACTGATAGCTTGCATATAGATCACTATTTCTCTGGAACCTAAAATCATTTAATAATTCTTCTTATACCAGCCCAAAGGTTTGACTTCAATCAATTCCTTGAAAACAGAACTCCCAGTATCTTTTGAATGGACTGATTTAGAGGTTAAAGTAATATATTATTTTAAATTTCTGGATTATAGTGAAAGCATTTTGAACTGAATAGTATACAAAGCATTAAATTTGTATTAATCAATCACTTTTTATTTTTCTCTATTTCTTTATCCAGATTCCCTGGGTATTTAAAAATCAAGGATGCAGGAGTTTGTGGAGTGTTCCAATGGATGAACTCCAGAGCTTCTGAAGTGTGGAGATAGAAGAGACACAAAGCAGGTTGTAGGAAAGAGAAAAATTGTGCGTAGGTTTGACCTTATTGCACAATTTCCCATATTCAACAATAATTAATGTTTGATTTTAAAATCACATTAATGCTATCTTAGTGATATATATTAATGAAAAAGCATAAACCTTAACATTTCTGTATAATTCAGTTTAGACACACAAACAAGAATAACTTTTATCAAGGAAAATGAAAGTATAAGTAAATGAACTAGATAAATTTTAATATAAACTTTGATGACTCATATTACATCTTAATAGGGATTTTGTAATGCAGTTTAACAATTTCAAATTACTTCCCAATCAGTGTGACACAGTGAAAAGAGCCACAATACAATACAGAATATTTCTATTATCATGCCCTACAACTGACTAAAACATTTGTGGTTATGTTCTTTTGATGTTCTAGCACTGTCTCATTTCTATAAAGAGATAACCTTCAAATTGCCATAGCTTGCTGAATGTCTATAGAGAACTGCTTTATGACTGTGTGAAAAAAACAGAATTCTGGTAACATTTAGTCATTTTCATTTAATTGAGAGGTTATTTCAGCTATAGAAAATAGTTTTAAAAATAAGATTATATAGCTATGTGATTCTTCTCTACCTATACAAAATAAGTTATGTTTTATATGAAAGGATAGATATCAGGTAGTTCAGGCTAGCTGATGTTCTGTTTTTTGTTGTCGTTGTTGCTGCTTTTTAAAATCTTTTAAATCTTGGTTTAAAACAACAAATGTTTAATTCTTGCACATGGTACATGTACCACAGGTTCATAGGGGATCACGGTTCATTGTAGATAATTGAGAGACTTAGGCTGATAAGGGCTCTCCAACTTGTCATGCCAGAGGAAGAGCAGTTCTAGTGGGTCTTGCATCAGCAATTAAATGCTCAAGTTCTAGAGTGACCCATGTCACTTCTGTCTATAATTCATTGACTGAAATAGTCACATGGCCACACCCAACTTCAAAGGGTGGAGAAGGAAATAGAATATTTTCATGTCCTGGAAGGAGAAGGGAAATGGAATATTTATGCCCTGTGACACTGGATTCCTCTGTTTTCAAGAGAAATGCCAAGTCATTTACCAATTTCTTATTTCAACTTACAGTGAAAAAAACAGCAGGACTGTCAGGAATATTCACTAATCGGTAAAAGATGAGACATATTAAAACATTTCTGGAAAAATATGTTGTGTGTATGTGCTCATGTGTGTGTACATATCTGTATGTTATTACTGAAAGCTCTATGATTAACTAAAAGTTCATACACATACAATATATCGGTATGTATTCCATATTTGGAAATGGATTGAGTTGGGACAAGACATACAGATGTTCACTAAGACAATCTGTTACAAAGGAGATCTGAAATGTCAATGAAAATATGCAGTATTAGAGAAAAATATATTTTCCATAACTCTTTTTTGGAAGTCTACTGAATACAATTACAAGGCATATTTTACTTTGACAAGCCACTTGGAGTAAAACTGTTGTAATAGACTTTTTAAAGTAATAATAGAAAATCACTAGGTTGTTTATTAAGACCAAGGAATGATGCTCTGACTGTTGTCAGTGAGTGGGTTATAGTGATTTAGAGCCAGGGTTTTTTGACTGTAGAGCTCACAGACCCCTTGAGCCTGTTGACAAACCCTTCTCATGCAGGTCTACAAGCTAGGTAACAGAAAAAAGGTCCTCAGAGCCATATTCTTTATTCAGCACATACACATCTAAGAGCTAAGCAGTCCAAAAAGAAACTCAGAAATTCCACTGCTATCGGCAAAGTCCAAAGAAAAACTGAGCAGCTGCCAGCAAAGTAAACATGCTTTATTTATAGATGCGAGCTCTGCCAGACAGCGCCACTTCACAAAATTCAAGAACACAAACTAAAAAGATACATTCCGTGTGCATGCACACTAACTTTTCCCACACACAACTTGTTTACAAGGAATGTGCTGCACAACCCCCAACCACACCTGAGGTGGGGCGGGGCTGACCAAACTATTCTATTTTCCCCACAATCCACCACTTCAGGGTCCCTCACCATACAATCTACGCATTCAAAATCTTCCACGATGTTCCCTTAGCGAGGATAAATGACCCTTACATTTGTATAACTTCTTGCCCATTCCATATGCCTTAAGCCTTATCCTTAAGGCTTGTCCTGTAGTTGTCTTTTAGCTGCACTTTTCCAGTTAGTAGTCATCATTGGTGTGATTTTCCATGGGAATCCTGTAGTCATACTGATGGGAAGTTCGATACACATTCAGTAGGCCGACACACCGATCACGCGACTCTGGTGCAGTGCCTGCAGTGAGAACACTATGGTGAAAAGACAGAAGGGTTACTGGCACCAATAAGGGAAGTTCTCACCCCTCTGGTAAGATACATGCCAGTTTGCAATCTTCAGAAAGGATGGTTGCAGGAATAGGTATCTTAACTGGTTTATGATACCATACTTTATCTTCTAACACTGTGGTATCTATAAGTTCTACATGTAACAGTATAGGGGAACTCATAATTGACCATAATGATAATACAAATGTGCCCTTTAGAACAGAGCGCTTATATGTTCCAGGCCATGCTACCTTTACTCGAGGAGGCCAGATACTTGTCACCCAAGGTGAAAACTTGCAAGCCTTCTTCTAATCCTTTTCTCCAAGGCCCTATTAGACCTACCCAGCATATATGGGGGGCTTCTGTTCTCCAAGACCATTCCCATTGTACTGTCTGACCCTGTTGCAAACACGTTGGGGCTGGTAAGAGACTATTTCCATTCTTGCCATATCCTGGACTCAAAATCTTATCTTTAGTAGTGACTTGCAGTTGTATAGGTGCTGCAGCCCTATGCGACAGAGCTTCCACTGGAGAGGGTCCGCCCTTGTGAGGTCTCTCATTTAGAATGCTGACTGTCAGCCATACCCTTTGTGTCCACCCCTTCAGGGATGGGGGGTGGGCAGATAGCTGCTAACTGGGTTTTTCTATTAGAGAATAATGCACTTCAGCAACCTTCCAGAGCTGAGTCCAGAGTCCTACAGGTGTTCAGAATCAGTCTTGTCTCTGCCACAAACCCCATCCTAACCACTCTTGGGTTATATGTACGTCTAACTCAAAAGGCTTAGTGGGCTCAGCCACTTGTAAAGCCTGTATTTGCTGTATTGCCCTTTTTGTAGCCCAGTAAGCTTGTTCTACTTCCTCAGTTCAATCCCAGGGGGCTCCTTTCTTTGTTAATGCATACAGTGTGCATGCAATTTGGGTCATATGGGGTACAAAAGCCCTCCAATATCCCAGAAGTCCCAAATAGGTTGGTAGCTGAGCTAAAGTTGTGGGTCAAGGGTATGCCTGTATCTTATCTATAATGGCTTCTGGGATGACTCTTGTCTTACCCTACCAGACCACTCCTAGGAGTTTGACTGACAGCCCAGGTCCTTGCACCTTGCTGTGTTCATGGCCCACCCACATTTTTCCAAATGACTTAGCAGCATTGGAGCTGCCTGGGTTAAATCTGCAAGAGAATCAGAGATTAATAACACATCATCAATACAGTGAAATATTGTAACTGTGCTGGGCCTAGTCCACTTGGCTAGGTCCTCAGCCACCAAAACATGACAGATGGTTGGGCTATGCAGATACCCTTGGGGCAATACTTGAAACTTCTACTGTCTCCCTTCCCAGGTGAAGGTGAACTGATCTTGGCTATCAGCCAAGATTGGAAAAGAGAAAAAAGCATTTGCAAAGTCCAATACATAATAAGTTCCCAGCTGAGTCGTCATCTGATCCATCAGGTTGTGAACTGAAGGCACAGCTTCATGCAAAGGAGGCACTACTTTGTTTAGTTCTCAATAGTCTCCAGTCATTCTCCAGGTACCATCAGACTTTTTCACTGGCCATACTGGAACATTAATTGGGCTCTGAGCTGGATGAATAATGCCAACTTTCTCTAATTCCAATATAGTGGCACTTATCTCCGCATGTTCTCCCAGTAGGTGATACAGTTTTACATTAACTACTCGTCTTGGCTTGGGTAACACCTGTGGATCATGTTTAGCATATCCTCATAACACAGGCTTTACTGTCCATATCCACAGCCAAAACTCTCCAACTGTTGTTTGCAGGTGCAAACCATAGTGTACATCCATACCCAATATGTATTCAGCTACAGAGGATATATAAACAGTATATACACGAGGGGGTAATCTTCCTATGCCCAATGACAATGACACAGCTGTAACCTCAACAGTATATCTTCCATAGCCATCTATAGGAACTGTGGCCCCTGGAAACTTATCTGAATTGCCATATATCAGGCAACATTCTGCGCCTGTATCCACCAGTGCCAAAACATGCTGCACATTTGTCCTTGACCAATATATTGCCAATTCAACATGAGGCCACCGGTCTTCACCTGCACCCAAAAGATGAGTACCTTGGCCCGCTCCCTATTCGAAATTGAACATGTCAATACAGCTCCTCAGGAGCAACCCAAAAGTCCTTTAAATCCACTGAGCATACCTTGCTACCTGTTTCTGGACATTTAGTGAAATGCTGTTCAGGGCGCAATTACTGCCACAAGGCAAACAGAACTGCATTTGGCTGCTGGTCAGTTTTCTTGCTATCAACCCCTGCTGTAAGCAAGTCAAGCCACATCTGCTTATGGCTAGTCTTGCTTGGTCATTTTGGGATAAAATCTCAAGTATTTCTTGGGGGTTTGGTCTTAGCCACCTTTCAGACCCCCTTTGCTTGTCTTTTCTCCTCTACTTCACCCAAGCTGGCTATCATGGTCATTACCTCATATATCGGATGACCAATGCATGGGGCGAGTACGGCCATCAGCGACCCAAAGGATGTTGACAAGTCATTCTGCAGCACTATGTCTCTCATGCTGCCTATAAAATTTTCATTGTTCGGGCCATGAGTGTTCAGATTAAACACGGACTGCCTCATCCCCAGCTCCTGAATATTTGAACAAAGTCAGCATACATTTGCCATTTACTGACAATCTTGGGCAGTTCTCCGGCATTTGCCCACATGGTTCGGGCAGCTGCACTCACCCATTCCATTAAGTAGTGATTACTTGCCCTTTGTGCATATCTGCAGCTGTTCTGCAGCTGCTGTCTCAGGGACGGATGCATGGTGATGGAGGCCAGTTTTTCCATTTCCTCACCAGAGCATATCACACTATCCGAGCTTAGGGCCCATAACCACAACAGCCAAGCAGCCATGGGCTTCCCCGTTTCTGCCAAAACTGTCTCCCCAAGTCAACTAATTCAACCTGGGTATACAGGACATAGGTGGTAAACTGGGTCACCTGTGGATTGCCCACTGGTTGTCTGCCTGGTCCCTTAGGCTGCTTGTACTTCATTTTCTGATACTTGACAGGTCATACCTGAGGATGCATGGTCTCACCCAACTCATCACTGGGTTCATTGTCTTCCCTGGTCTGAGAAGCTGGCATGGCCAGTCACTGCATGTCATCCTCCAGGACATTTATCTGCGCTTCCAACAACTTTGCTTTCCACTTCGAATCTTCCAGTCCCTGCATGTCATCTGCCAACAACTCTTCTTTCTGCTTCAAATCTTGATCAGTTTGCAGCATAGTGAGCAGCAGCCAGGCTCTGGTCAGCAAAAAAGTGGCCACCAGGCACCACATACTCAAGGATAGCCAAATTCCCGCCCCATCTCAATGGGTTTTCTGTTGTAGTGCCTGGTCTAGGCTGCCTTGCAATACAGTGAGCAGCAACCAAATCCCAGTCAACAGGGAGGAGGCCATAGGGCAGAGCACATTCAAAAGTAGCCACATTTCCTCTTTCTTCCAAGAGCTTTTTGGCTCGTGTACCTGCTCAGAATCTTGCTGACTACAAAATGTAGAGCCAGGGCTGGGTCTGGAGCTCACAGACCCCTACAGCCTGTTCACAAACCCTTCACATGTAGGTCTATGAGCTAGGTAACAGGAAGAAGGTCCTTGGAGCCATAGTTGAAAAAAGAATAGTCTTTATTCAGCACACACACGTCTAAGAGCTAAGCAGTCCAAAGAAAAACTCAGTAACTCCACTTCTATCAGCAAAGTCCAAAGAAAAACTGAGCAGCTGCCAGCAAAGTAAACATGCTATATTTTTAGACGTGAGCTCTGCCGGACAGTGCTGCTTCACAAAACTCGAGAACACACAATAGCAGCAAACCAAAAAGATACCTTGATGTGCATGTGCAGTAACTCCACCCACACACAACTTGTTTACAAGGAATGTGCTGCACAACCCCCAATCGGACCGAGGTAGCGGGGCCTGACTAAATTATTCTATTTTCCCCACACTGACCTTTGCCCACACAACATTCAATTTGTCCTACAAATAAAAACTGAACAAATAGTGAAAGAGTAGTGGTTTGAGAAACTCAAATTGTTAGCACTATGGCTGAAGCATATATTGCCCACTAATCTCAAGAATATGACTTCAATGATTTGACTCTCTAGTTAGCAGTTACCTCCTCCACCACTTTACTCAGTGCATCTTATCAAATATTATGCAGCTGGTCCTGATACAGGAACATCATTGTAAAGTCAATGATATTATGAATTAATGTCTTAGGTCTAGATAAGAAAATATAATTATTTGCATATAAATAGCAAAAAATAGTGAATATTAATGAGGTGATTTTCTCCACATTTATCCCTTCTTATTTTCCATTTTATAGGGACTGAATTTCTAATAATCATATTAGGAATTTCTTATGATGCTTATAATTCGCTTAAAAATTAATTCAGTAGATAGTATATCCATTCTAACCAGAAATCCCCACTGCAGGGACAGTCAGACTTCAGTTTTTCCTTGAGGACACCATCTTCTCCAGAGGCAGTGATCACAAACACATTAGCTATGTTTCATTTGATCACATCCATATGTTTTACTAATCACCATATTCCATGTCAGAAATGGTTTTTCATTGATTAAATTAGTGGTTAGCTTATTAATTAGCATAACATGCTGGAAATAGATTGTCACTGGTAAAATTAAAAGCCTCTAACTTATATGTATTGGCTAAAATACTATAAGGACACTCTTCAACCTAGAATAAAATGGGACATAAAAAACTAGCAAGGTTTGTAGCTTCTACCATTAGAGACTGTCAAAGAAGGTTTGTAAACTGTCTTTTATCCAGCTTTTGGTTTAGAATGATTCTGGTTGACTAATGCTGACCGTTAAGATTATCTGAGTCTCACTTCTGGGATGTTGTCCAGTATTTAATCAATCATTCATGTAAGGTTAAGGCTCCTGAAATGACAGACAGCTGGGACTTCAACAAGCTTGCAGAACAGGCAGTATGAGCCATTTTTGCCTTTTAGCTAGTTCTGAGACTTGACTTCATGATAACCTGGTTGCAATGTTTGGGGAAAGTAGCTAAACATATGTACATAGAAGATTTTGGTTGGCTAGTATTAGTTGTTAAAAGTAAACAAACAAACAAAAAAGCCCTAGGAGTTGTACTGTTCAAATTTGCTTAGGTTCATCCCCAGCAAAATTAAATGTTAGTTTACATTAATATTAATATCAATATTAATTAATGGTATCTCCATTTTTACTACTCGACATTAGTAGATCCCATCTGCTGCAGCAATCTTTAAAAGATATATTGTTGTAGTATAATTTACATTGACTAAACAAGTCTAACTACTCATCACCATTTTCTTCTCAGAACTTGAGCGTTAATAAAAAAAATCAAAGTAAAAATAAGCAAATTATGCCAGATGATAATGTTATTTTACATGAGATTATCTACTTTTTAATTTTTATTGTATAAACTAAACTTATCTTCTGAAAGATCATTTTACATGTAAGAAGCCATTGATTTAGGGTTTTCAATAAATGACATAGAAATAAAAACCAAATAAAGCTTGTAAATAATAATAAAATTGGCAAATTCTTAGGTAGCTGTAGAAGCTGCTAAGAAATAACATTACCAATGTACCAAATTTAAAAAGCATGAGACAGAAACAAACCATTTTGCTCTAAACTATCCTCCAGTTAGACCAAACCCAATTTAATAAGTTACTGTCTGAGTAATTTAGTTTTCCCAAAGAACCCATGCACCTATTTTGTTCCAGGCAGGTGTTGCACAAAGGGGATACTGTAATTAACAAAAAAGACTGTGTCTTGCCCTTTGAGAATTCCTAATCCAACCAGACACTAAAAAATAATTCTTAAATTATTTTATAGTATGATCAAAGTTCTACTGGAGACAGTACTATTTCAAACAAGTTTCCAGTTTTAGTTTTGGAATTTATTAATTGGGAAGCTTTGGGTGTAAGATTTAATCTCACTGAAACTCAGTTTCTTCACTTGTAAAAATACAGAGTTGTCATGTTGCCATGAGGATTAAATACACTAATGTTTTTTAAATGTTTGCCTGAATGCCTCGTATATTTTACAACAGACAATTTCCAGCAGTTTTTATTTATTAATTAACTGGATTGAGCAATTGTCCTCGATACCGCCATGAAACATACTGATGGATATTTGCAAAACTCTAAATGCTTATGGCTATTAGTCTGCTCTCTACTAATCCCTTAAACATCTGTCCCCATCGATTGAGTTGTTTGCTTATCAAATTCAGTTGTGCTTTTCTCCTTGAAATTCTTTGTGCCAGTTTTACTTATTGTGATTGCATAATTAAATTTAATATGAGCAAAAGAAACAAAAATGAAAGTGTTGAAACAGATTTTTGTCTATATAAACTAAGTTGCATTCTTTTACTTACATGTGATAAATGTGAGTTTCTAAAATACGTGGAAGAGATACAGGTGTAAAAAATGGGAAAAAATCATATTCTAGAAATACTTTTAGACAAGTTGCTTCCTAGGTGTCTTTGGGTTTTTACTTTATTAATAAAAAACAAAAAAACTAAAGCTGAAATGTGTAAATGATGCATATTACTGTGGCACTTGAATTGGCAAAATCAAACTCAAAGTAACAGTCTTATCACTACATCAAAAAAGTGGTAAATGAAAGTACATTAATTTTAAGTTAAAATAAAGAGTTGTAAATGAAAATATATTAATATTTAAGTTAATTAACATTTAAAATATATAGAGACAATTACATGCAGTTATATAGTTATATATTGTTTTTGTTGTTTCCTCTGTACTTGACTTTTAAAAACTAACTGACCAGTCACCCACTTATGATTGCTTCAAAGAAGAGTGTTTCTAGTTTAAACAAAAAATCAATGGTGGTTATGAATGTTTGAAAGCTGGTTTTGTCCAGGGTGATTGTTCAGGAATTGTGTTTATTCTTGAAAAATCTGACAAATATAAACATAGTATACATTTGTATTATGAGCATTCACATTAAAAAAAAAAAAGCTTTCAATTAGCTAAGCCAGAATATTAATTGAATGTTTATAAAAATGGCTTTGTTTTTAAGAAATATTTGTTATGATTTGTTATGATCGTTTATGCTAATTTCAGTTAGAATTCTTTTATAAATAAATATAATTTCAGATAATTTTTCTCATAGCATTTTGCAGGCTTATGTTTTTTGTTTTATCTGTATCTATTTTATTCAAATAAAAATTTTTTGGAGGTAAACACAATATCTTGGCATTTCTGTGCTTACCACATACGTGATACTGATTGGCTCAAAATATATGGTCAATACATATTTTCTAGTAACAAATGAATATCTGGAAATGACTGCCTTCCAGCTACTAAAATAAAGAGTGAAATTTTAAATTTTATTAAATTTCCAGACTACTCAAAAAATAAATTATGTTATTTATATCTAAAAACAGAGGAGACATAGTCTTGTAGAATGGGGCTAAATTATTTGAACAATGCATGATTACTTTGCATTACACACTAATGTGTCAATGAATTGATCTCACTCTGCAGAAATGTTACCTAAGATTTTTTTTCATATATTTCTTCAAATTTGGGGGAATAAAAATATATTACAGTGCACATTTACTAGCCGATGCTGCATAAATCCTTATTCATAAATATTTAGATCTTGATTTGACAAGAAAAATGTAAGATTATAGTAAATGTAACAGTCTTTCCACCTAAGTGTATAACTGTGTTATTGAGTTATTGCTAGTGCAGACGTAACGTCTTTAAAAGTATTTTATTATGGCGATGCATTTTCTCAGGGAAGAGCATTTATAAATATATGAATCAGGGTGATGCATTTTGCTGGTATTACTGTCTTGCCTTCTTCCTGGATTTGTTTTCAAGACTTAAAAACCATTCTACAACAAAATGAGCCAACAGGAATTAGCATATTGAAGTATACAAAGAATTCATTTATTCTGGCAGCTATTATATAATTTTGTTGTTGTTATTGTTCTTAAAACCAGAGAAATACATACTTGCAACAAAATTATTACTCTAAATGATTAGCTTCTCTCTCAAGTAATCTAAAGTAAAAGCTTATCTGTTTAGAATTCTCCAGATTATCATCACCTGGAAAACTTTTACATCCAGATTTAAACATAAGTCAGCTTAGCAGTGTATCTGTTATTCTGACATTAGAAATATGGATAAAAAATCTTTTTATCATCGTTGATTCAGAGCAATTTTGATCAATTTAGAGGAATAAAACAATCTGAAGTTCTAAAACAGTTTTAAGCAATTTGATCATATTTTAACCTTTAAATTGGTTGAGAATTTTGTCCTTGGTTTTATTTATTTTACCCAAGGTTTCCATGGTTCTATTTTTCGAATCACTTTGCTCTGAAATAATAATGGTATGCCAGGTCTTCATCATTCTATATAAATACATACTCTGTCCTCATCCCTGCTGATGCATGACTGAGTGGTGGAATAATGGAATGCTCTCAAGTTGTTGGAATTGACAAATGACCTAGCAACTAATTGGTGAATCTTGGAAGCTGATATCTGCTTCTCATTTTAAGTCTAATTAAGATTTTTGCCTTCAAACGTCAGTTTCTAAAGGTCCATGAGGGCAGGGATCTCATCTGTTTTGTTTACAACTGTACACCCAGGACTCAGTCAATTGCTAGCATAGTGTAGGCACTCAAGAATACCATAGAAGGAATGAATGAAATGAACTGTAGTAAGTAGTTGCTTCAATTAGTGAATTAATACATTGATGCTTACATTTTATAACTAGATTCCAAAACCATCTTAAAAGTGTTTATATGTCATAACAGTTAGAATCAAGAACTTTGGAGTTAGAAAGAGCAGGCTATATGACCATATATGTTATTTAGCTTCTCTGAGTCGGTTTTTCCTCATTTTTAAGGTAAAATAATTGTGTTACAAAGATTAAATAGGAAAATTTATATGCAATGATTATGTCTGTCTCATAGCAATCACTCAATACATGGTAGCTACTATTTTTATTATGGAAAGGAATTTGTTTGGGAATTCATTCTCAAATGCTAGTAGTAGAACAGGGCATTCATAGAGCTAGGAGGTGTTGTCCCTCAAAAACTCATGTGAAAACCTTATGCCCAATAAGGCAGTGTTGGAAGCTGTTTGCATCATGGGGTGGATCCTTCATGAATGGATTAGTGCTGCCCCTGGGGGCTGAGGGTAGTGAGTTCATTCTCACTTTATTAGCTCCCAGGAGAACTGGTTGTTTAAAAGACCCTGGCACCTCCCCTCTCTCTCTCTTGCTTCCTCTCGCCATGTGATCTGCTTGTACCTGCCACCTGCCTGCCACTTTCTGCAATGAGTAGAAGCCACCTGAAGCCACCAGATGCAGCTGTCCAGAATCTTGAGACAAATAATCTCCTTTTCTTTATAAATTACCCTGTCTCAGGTGTTCTGCTATAGCAATGCAAAAATGAACTAATACAGGCATTTTATACAAACTTAATCTAACTATTAAAAATATTAGAAATTAAAGAACAAAGCAAAAGAGGCCTGAGAGCCCCCGCTAGTGTTCGCCTTGAGGCACCCTCACGTTGGAGCAGGTAGCCGCTGACATGGGACCCCCCCATACCAAGCAAGTGCACACAGCCTGGGAAGGTCCCCCAAGAGAGGCCCAAGAGCTGCTGTGACCACGTGCTCCTAGGTGCCCACATGCCAGAGCAGGTAGCCACTGACAAAGGACCCCCCCTCAAGCCCAGGTGAGTGTGCATAGCCCAGAGATTCCCTAAAGCCCCCAGGCCCTCAGGACCCCAAGCCACCCACATGGGAACAGGTAGGCACCAATGCTGGACTCCCAGCCCAGTCCAATTCCCAAGCCCAGAGAGGCCCGAGCCTCCCACCCACATGCACCAAGGCAGCCATACCAAATTGGCAGTCTTGGCAGGATCCTAGCCAGACAGTAGGGTTGAACAAGTGGACCGTGAAACCCCCTGCCACAATGACTAAACATCAAAGGAAAGATACCAGAAATATGAAAAACCAAGAAAGTGCACCACCAAAAGGTAATAACAACTCTCAAGCTCTTGATCCTATAGAACAAGAAGCCCTTGAAATGACTGACAAGGATTTTCAAGTCATAATTCTAAGGAACCTAAATGAGATACAAGGAAACTCAGCTAGACAAAACGATGAAATAAGGAAAAGAATATAGGACCTGAAAGAAGAAATGTACAAGGAAATCAAATCCCTGAAAAAGAAAGTAGCAGAGCTTGCCGAGCTGAAGAGTCCATTCAACAAAATAAAAAACACAACACAGAGTTTAACCAGCAGGCTTGCAGAAGCAGAAGAGAGAACTTGTGACCTTGAAGATGGGCTGTTTGAAAAAAGACAGGTGGACAAAAAAAAAAAAGAAAAAAAGAAAAAAGAATTAAAATCATTGAAGAAAATCTAAGAGAGAAAACAGACAACCTTAAGCTCTCAAATATCAGAATCATGGGTATTCCAGAAGGGTAGGAAAAAGGAGATTGCATTGAAAACATATTCAACAAAATAGTGGGAGAAAACATCCCAGGTATAGGGAAAGGCACAGATCTCCAGATTCAGGAAGCTCAAAGATCCCCAACTGTATTCAACCCAAAAAGGTCCTCTTCAAGACATATTATAGTCAAATCGGCAAAACCGAAAGACAAAGAGAGAATCTTAAAAGCTACAAGAGAGTAGCATCAAGTCACCTATAAGGGAGCCCCAATCACACTAACATCAGACTTTTCATTACAAACCCTAAAAGCCGGAAAGGAATGGGACGATATATTCAAAATACTAAAAGACAGAGACTACCAGCCAAGAATACTTTTCCCAACAAGGCTATCCTTCCGTAATGAAGGGGAAACGGTATATTTCTCAGACAAACAAAAACTGTGGGAATTCACTACCACATGACCACCCTTACAAGAAATTCTCAAGAGAGCACTGGGTTTAGTACCTGAAAAATAACCACTACTGCAATAAAAACTCAAGAAAAATCAAAACCAAATAGTAAAATAAAAATGCTAACAACGAAGAGGAAAAAAATGTTTATCTACCACCCCAAGAAACTAACAAATACAGAAGACAAATAGTAAATCAGAAAGAAAGGAACAAAGACCCTCAAGCCATCCAAACAAAAATGAATAAAATGCTAGGAGTAAATTAACACTTTTCAACAACAACTCTTAAGGTAAAAGGATTAAATTCCCCATTTAAAAGACATAGACTGACTGGATTAAAAAGGTGCAACCAACTATATGCTGCTTCAAGAGACTCACCTCACCTGTAAAAACACACATAGACTAAGAGTGAAAGGATGGAAGAAGATATACCATGCAAATAGAAATGA
Source organism: Cynocephalus volans (assembly GCF_027409185.1). Classification (NCBI taxonomy): domain Eukaryota; kingdom Metazoa; phylum Chordata; class Mammalia; order Dermoptera; family Cynocephalidae; genus Cynocephalus; species Cynocephalus volans. The sequence continues at coordinate 37,775,977 of NC_084478.1, read as the reverse complement.
AAAATGAGTCAGAGTAGTTATTCTTACATTTGATAAAATAGGCTTTTAACCAAAAACCATAAAAAGAGATAAAGAAGGCCACTATATAATGATAAAAAATTATCCATCAAGAAGACGTAACAATCATAAATACATATGCCTTCAACATCAGACCAGCCAGATTTATAAAACAAACACTATTAGACATGAAGAATGAGATAGACACTAATACCATAAGAGCAGGGAACATGAACACTCAACTATCAATATTGGACAGATCATCTAGGCAAAGAATGAGTGTAGAAACAAGATCTAAACACCACTTTAGACCAAATGGACTTGGCAGATATCTACAGAACATTCCATCCAACAACCTCAGAATATTCATCTTTCTCATCAACACGTGGACCCTTCTCCAGGATAGATCACATGTTAGGTCACAAATCAAGTCTCAACAAATTCAAAAACATTTGAATTCTCCCATGTATTTTTTCAGATCACAATGGATTAAAATTACAAATCAATAACAAATGAAATTCTGGAAACTATACAAACACATGGAAATTAAACAGCATACTATTTAATGACACGTGGGTCCAAGAAGAAATTAAACAGGAAATCAAAACTGGTAGGATACTGCAAAAGCAGTACTAAGGAGGAAATTTATCACATTAAATGCTTACTTCAGAAGAATGGAAAGATGGCGAGTAAACAACCCAATACTTCATCTTAAAGAACTAGAATGACAAGAACAATCCAAACCCAAAGTTAGCAGACGGAAAGAAATCATTAAGATCAGAGCAGAACTTAATGAGATATAAACCCAAAAAAATGATACAGAAGATCAATGAATCAAAAAGTTGTTTTTTTTAAAAGATAAATAAAATTGACAAAGCACTAACACAGCTAACTAAAAAAGAAGAGAGAAGACCCAAATAACAAAAATTAGAAATGAAAAAGGTGATATTACAACTGATACCTCTGAAATACAAGGAATCATTAGAGACTACTAAAAACAACTATATGCCAACAAATTTGAAAATCAGGAGGAAGTGGATAAATTTCTGGACACTCATAAAGTGCCAAAACTTAGCCAAGAAGAAGTAGAAAATTGGAACAGACCAATAACAATAATAGAGATTGAAGCTGTTATCAAAAGGCTCCCAACAAAGAAAAGCCCTGGACTGGATGGGTTCAATGCAGAATTCTACAAGACCTTCAAAGAGAAATTGATACCAATTTTGTACAAACTATTCCAAAAGATTGAAACAGAAGTAATTCTCCCAAACTCATTCTATGAAGCAAACATAACTCTGATACCAAAACCAGAAAAAGATACAACAAAAAAAGAAAACTACAGGTCAATATTTTTGATGAATATAGATGCAAAAATCCTCAATAAAATATTAGCAAACAGAATACAGCAACTCATATGCAAAATTATACACCATGACAAAGTGGGATTCATCCCAGGGATTCAAGGTTTGTTCAACATATGCTAATCCATAAATATGATAAACTGCATCAATAAAATCAAAGAGAAAGACCATATGATCTTCTCTATAGATGCTAAATAGTATTTGACAAAACTCAACATTCGTTCATGATAAAGACTCTCTACAAGTTAAGTATACATGGGAAGTATCTCAACATAATTAAAGCCACATATGATAATCTCACTGCCAATATCATCCTGAATGGGGAAAAGCTAAAAGGTTTTCCCTTAAGAACAGGAAGTAGACAAGGATGCCTACTCTCACCACTCCTATTCGCCACAATGCTGGAAGTACTACCCAGAGCAATCAGAGAAGAGAAGGAAACAAAGGGTATCCAGATTGGAAGAGATGAAGTCAAACTGTCCCTGTTTGCAGATGACAAGATCCTATATATCAAACAACCTACAGCTTCTACAAAAAAACTCTGAGTTGATAAATGATTTCAGCAAATTTGCAGGATACAAAATCAACACACAAATATCAGTAGCCTTTCTATTCTCCAATAGCGAACATGCAGAAAGAGAAATCAAGAAAGCTTGCCCATTTACAATAGCCACCAAAAAAATAAAATACTTAGGAATTGAGTTAACCAAGGAGGTGAAAAATCCCTATAATGAGAACTACAAACCACTGCTGAGAGAAATTAGAGAGGATACAAGAAGATGGAAAGATATCCCATGCTCTTGGATTGGAAGAATCAATATTGTGAAAATGTCCATACTACCCAAAGTGATATACAAATTCAGTGCAATCCCCATCAAAATTCCAATGACATTTTTATCAGAAATGGAAAAAAAAATCCTCACATTTATATAGAATAACAAAAGATCATGCATATCCAAAGCAATTCTGAACCAAAAAATTAAAGATGGAAGCGTAACACTACCTGACTTTAAAATATACTATAAAGCTGTAACAACCAAAACAGCATGGTACTGCCATAAAAACACACACGGATAAATGAAATAGAATAGAGAATCCAGAAATCAACCCATGAACCTACAGCCATCTGATATTTGACAAAGGCACCAAGTCTATACCCTGAGGAAGAGACTGCCTCTTCAGCAAATGGTGCTAGGATAAGTGGACCTCCATATGCAGGAGAATGAAACTAGACCCACACTTTTTACCATATACTAAAATCAACTCAAAATGCATTAAAGAATTAAATATATTACCATGAAACAAAAAAACTTCTTAACGAAAATATAGGGGAAACACTCCAGGAAGTAGGAGTGGGCACAGACTTCATGAATATGAGCCCAAAAGGATAAGCAACCAAAGGAAAAATAAACAAATGGGATTATATCAAACTAAAAAGCTTCTGCACAGCAAAATAAACAATTAACAGAATTAAAAGACAACCAACAGAGTGGGAGAAAATATTTGCAAAATATACATCTGACAAAGGATTAATATCCAGAGTATACAATGAACTCAAACAACTTTACAGCAAAAAAACAAGTAACCCAATTAAAAAATGGGCAAAGGAGCCGAATAGGCATTTCTCAAAGGAAGATATACAAACGGCCAACAGACACATGAAAAAAATGAACAACGTCACTAAGCATTCAGGGAATACCTCATTGAGATACCATCACACTCCAGTTAGGATGGCTAATATCCAAAAGTCTGTGAATTATAAATGCTGGTGAGGTTGCAGAGAAAAAAGAACTCTCATACACTGCTGGTGAGACTACAAAATGGTGCAGCCTTTATGGAAAATGGTATGGAGGTTCCTCAAACAATTGCAGAGAGATCTACCATATGACCCTGCTTTTCTACTGCTGGGTATATACCAGGAGGAATGGAAATCATCAAGTTGAAGGGACACCTGTAGTCCAGTGTTCACTGCAGCACTATTTACAATAGCCAAGAGTTGGAACCAGGCCAAATGTCCATCATCAGATGAGTGGATACAGAAAATGTGGTATATCTACACAATGGAATACTATTGTGTTTTGAAAAAGAATGAAATAATGCCATTGACAAAAACATGGATGGACTTAGAGAAAATTATATTAAGTAAAACAAGTCAGGCACAGAGAGAGAAATACCACATGTTCTCACTTATTTGTGGGAGCTAAGACAAATAAATAAATACACAAACAAATGGTTGGGGGCAGGAAGAAGACATGACAATCACAATTCTTGAAGTTGTCAAGACAAATGAGTGGACGTGAGGTTGATGGGAGGGATGGGGGAGGGAGGATTAAGTAAAGGGACACAAAAATCAACCACATTGTGTTTTCGTAAAACAAAATAATTTTTTTAAAAAAATTAAAGAACAAAGTACTTGTTAAGGACTACTAAAGGCCGTGAAAGTAGGAGAAAAGAAAAAATAGCAGCTAGTAGCCATTTTTAATTTTTTAAAAATATCCAACACTAGTATATCAAATGCAGATTCTTAGCCCAGCATATTTCTAAGATTTCTGAAATGAAAATAATTACCTGGCATTAAAGTGTCTACATTTAATCCTAATATTCACATTATTTTGTCAAGAAAATACTAATGGTGATTCTATATGTACCAATGATGAAGAAAACTTAGGCAATTTTCATAAATAGCAACAACAAAATGACTTATTTTGATTTAAAACAACACAATGAATAATTATGTTTTATGCTAGCATCTGATGAATTTGAATTACTCAGTGCTGTCTCATACAACTTTCTTTGATGATGAAAATGGTCTATTTCTGAGCTATCCAATACAGTAGCCATTAGCCACACATGACTATTGAGCACTGGAAATGTGCCTAGTGCTCATGATAAAGTTATTGTTAAATTTTACTTAATTTTAATTAAGTTAAATGTAAAGAGCCACATGTGGATGGAGGCTATCATATTGGACAACATACATCTAGATATGTGCTGCAATGTTCACGTCACTTTTTTGGCAAAACCATGAACTTAGGGTCAAGTTTTGTCAATTACAAAGCTTTCATATTCAAAGACTAGTAAAATTAAAGTAAAATATATTATGAATATTTGCACTATAAATTCTATGGTTATTCCAGCATTATTGCATTCATTAGGTTCTTTTGTTTCCTTAAAGTAAAAGCTGTTAATTCAGTAAATTAATATAGACTGGGATTAACATATATAGAATCTAGTATTTAGTTTTAATTTCTATTAGGAGAAAAGTTTTATTCAGAATCGGGGATTTTTTTTTTTTAAAAAGGGAAAACACTTCTTTCTAAATTTTTCTACCAATCTCTGTCTTCACTTCCATTATTCTCCCTACTCTGAGGATATAAATCATGATTAAGTTACAAAATGACAAACTAAATTTACAGCATAAATCATTGTTCATTTATTTTTGTAAATGCCATAGCGATTTACTTTATTACCACGTTGTGGTCATTATTTTATTTAGGGAAGATAAACGCACAAACAAAGAGCAAAATATTATGGTTTTTATATATATTCTCTTTTTAATCGTAGTCCACTATCCTTATTTTTACCAAAAATTTTATCTTCCATAGTGGAAAATTATTTTCAAGAGGGTATTTTCAAGCCACATCGAGCCCACGAATGTCCAGAAATCTGAAATTAGGTTACTTAAATCTCATCTCTGAAAGCATGTTGTCTGAAAAAGGAATAAGAATTCTCCAATATTCCCAATTCTCTTACCTCAACCTGACAGCATTCCTGTGGGTATCAGTAAGAGGCAAAAAATAGGTTTCAAACTATTTCCAGGCTAATAAGAGTAGTTGACAATGACTGCTCAGAGTACTATATTAATCCTGAGACTACGACTTCATCCTCAGATTTTTGTAGAGACACATGTGCCACCCGTGTGCCATTTTGCTCAAGAAAAGTGGTTCCCAACTGCCTGCAAATTCGAATCATATGGGACACTTTTTTTTTTTTTTTACTGATTATGAATATTCATGGAGTACAAAGCAAATTGCCACCGCTCGTGCCTGAGATGAGATGGTCAGATCCCATATGGGATACTTTTAAGAAATATCATTGCCCAGGCTTTACCCTAAACTAAACCAGCCAGATTTCCTAAGGCCCAGGCATCAATGTGTTTTACACTTTCCCATATGACGTTGACATGCAGCTAGGTTTGAGAGACTAAGTTCCAATATGAGCCAGCAGACTAACCCACCTGCCAACAAGTACATTTAACTTCCATTCTGTCTCCTAGAACAAATATGTATGAAATATCAAAGTAGATTTAATAGAACCATTTTGATTTGCAGTTTCTGATCAACTCCATGTTACACAAATCTTACTCAACCTCATTATTATGCCACTCAACTGTGCTTTGTCCGCCTTCGTCTATTTGTATATCATATATGGTCCTAAATGGAAGAAAAGCATGAGAACTGGTATTTTGCAGAAGGATATGGTAACTGCCATGAACACCTGAGACCTGTAACATCAGTCCAATCAACTAAAAAAGAGATTGTAAAAATTGTAGGATAACTATAATCATTGCGCAATCCTAAATTCCTCCTTTAGAAATGTTTGTATATTTTTGTCCATGACCCACATTTCCTAATAACTATATACAATTCCAAAAAGAAAATCACAATTTAAAAAATGGCCAAAAAGAATATGAAAAAATGTTCAACCTCACTAATAATCAGGGAAATGTAAATCAAAGCCACATGGAGATATCATCTCACTCTGGTTTGACTGGCTATTACCAGAAAGACAAAAACAAACAAAACAAACAAACAAACAAATGCTGGTGAGGATGATGCAGACAAATGGGAACTCATATACTGCTGGAGGAAATGTAAATTAAGGCAAGACATTATGGAAAACAGTATAAAGGTACCTCAAAAAGCTAAAAATAGAACTACCATATGATCCAGCAATCCCACTACTGTGCATATATCCAAAGGAAAGGAAATCAATATTTCAAAGATATATCTGCACCTCTGTGTTTACTGCAGCACTTATTCACAATAGCCAAAATATGGAATTAACCTAAGTGTCCACCAACGGATGTCAGAATAAAGAAAATGTGATACACACACACGCACACACACACACACAGTGGAATGCTATTCAGCCGGAAACATGAAAGAAACCCTGTCATCTGCATTTTTGCATTCTTGGCAACATGGATGAGCCTGAAGAACATTTTGTTAAGTGAAATAAGTTAGACACAGAAAGAATAAATACAGCATGCTCTCGCTCATGGAAGCTAACAAAAAGTTCATCTCATAAAAGTAGAGAGTAGCATAGTGACTACTAGAGGCTGGGAAGGATGGGTGAGAGGGTATGGAGAGGTTGATTAAGAGATACAACATTACAGCTAGAAATGAGGAATAAATTCTAGTGTTTCATAGAACTGTAGGGTAACTACTAGTAAGCAATAATTCATTGTATTTTTTCAAATTGCTAGAAGAGAGAACTTTGAATGTCACTAACACAAAGAAATGATAAATCCTTAAGGTGATGAATATGCTAACTACCCTTATTTGATCATTACACGTTGTATGCATGTACCAAATATCACACTGTACTCCATAAATATGTGCAGTTATCATGTGTCAATTAAAAAATATTTTTTATTAAAAAAATTATACTTGCTCAACTAGGAAATATTGGCCTTTGAAATTATGTCTCCTATAATACAAATCATGCCCCTATCAAGATTTTACCTGAAATTAACATTACTCTCTCTTCTCCCTGCCTCAACTCTTTCATCGAGGTGTCATTATCCTGAATTTAATGCTTATAATTTTTACCTTTTTTGTTTCTATATTCATATATCCATAAATAAAATATAAAATCATTTTGTATATTTTATGTTGTATTTCCCAAATGTGATAATCATCTTCATAAGCATTTTATACATACTTATTTTTCATCTTTATTTGCTAATTTTAATATCTAACTTTCTTGGTCATTAAAATCTGTTCTTTTATCACCCCTCACTTCTGCTTATAATACCTTGTTTCTTCTTCTTCTTCTTCTGTGTAATTTTAAATTCTGAGCTTCAGTTCAGGGAATCTTTATCTGAGGATATCCTGTGAGTTCCTTTTTGGGATTATCTTTCTCCACAAAGGCAGTGTGTTTACCTCTGTCAGGTGACCCAAGTTGCAACCAACCCAGAATATTTTTAATTTTGTGGCATAGGATTTTATGGACTATATGGGTGGCAAAAATAAGAACATCATAAGTGAGAGGAGGGATGCAGTTATAAAATATCAATGTAAACTGTTTAAAATTTTCTTGCCAGAACTTAAGCCTTGAGAGACAATTTTGTTTGTCATTGGCCTTTGACAGAAGGTTGTTTTTTGTCTAATTCATCTTTTCATGGAAGGTGTATATTTTTTATTTGACTGGGGCTTTTCCTATTCCACCTTTGTTTGTTCCCTATTATACTCCTTGCTAGAAGAAGGACTTCTTATCTTTTTCTCTTTTCCCAGCTGTAAAGGTGTGCAAGTCTCTCAGATACTGAGAAAGGAAAATAATGCTAATGCAGTAGTATTAGCTTTATTTTATTACTTGATTTCTAGCTTCCTCTTCATTTTTCTGTGGTTCCTGGGGATTTCCCTTAGCTTCCTGAGAGCTCAGCTATGAAATTAAATACTTGTTTGTCATATTTATCTAGAATTTCTCAGTGATTTGTAACAGGGTTTTTTTTTCAGAGGAGGTAGCTTGCCTTATCACTGAAAACCGATGTGTCCTAAAGTGAGAGTCTTGATGATGAATGTCATGGTAATGAAATGTATCATCCACCTCTTATTTTATCTATACATTCACTCGACAAATAGTAATTGAATACATCCTCTGTGTCTTTCTTCTGTATCTGGGGAATAAAGTGGTCATCAAAAACTGTTGCTACTTTCGAGGAGCTTACATTCTAGAGGGAGAGGCAAACAAGTTAAATGTGTGGGTGTATTACACTATACACACATCATGCAAATGAACATATCATATTCTCGAGTAGCTGCCAGTGCTCAGAAGAAAAGTAAAATAGGGTCATAGGTCAGTGGGTGGTGGGTGATATTTTAGATGTTAAGGGGGTTAGTGAAGGCTTCTCAGAGAAGGAGACATTAATCAGATAGAAAAACATTGAGGGAGCTAGGCAGATAGACACAGGTAGGAAGAGTGCTCTTGGCTGAGGCAACATTAAGTGCAAAGAATATGATTGGAGTTTGGATGTTTCTGAGGATAAAAAAAAATAGGGGAATTCAAATTTCTTTACAGAAAGTAGAACTTTTGAAACACTAAATCAGTTAGTCACTGTGGTACTAGAGATGTTATAATTAGTTCATTCACAGTCGACTCAAACCTTCAACCAAATAAAAAAAATATATTGAATTCTTCATATATTACAAATTATATGAGACCCAAAATCTAAACACCAGTAACTCAATGTGTTCATAGTTTAATTGGGAAGGCAAGGGAAAACCTCATGGGAAGTCCCAACCTAGTCACAAGAGTTATTTTAATTATTGTTATTCTATTGCTTCCAGAAAAAAAAAATATATCATGTGTTACTTTTTTCAATTTGTTAATAATTTTAATAGTTTTAAAAATTGTAATATATTATATGTGTATGTAAGCATTAATATATGTATTATATGTATTTTTATGAAACTGCTAGATTTACCAAAAATTACTGGGATTCTATCATCAGTCCCTCTTGGTTTCTGGTCTCTACAGCATCAGCACAGATTACCTTTAACTTTTTTCTTGAAATAAAAGAGAGTACAAAAAATAAGAATAGCTCTTTTAAGAACAAATACACATAAGCAATGCATGAAAGAAGACATACAGTTGTCTAACAGGTATATGAAAAAGTGCTCAACTTCACTAGTCATTAGGGAAATGCAAATCAATACCACAATTAGATATCACCTCACACCTATTAGGAGAGCTTTTATCAAAAGTAAAAAAAATAATGAGTGTTGACAAGGGTGTGGAGATAAACAAACCTTTATGAACTGTTCAGGGGGAATTTAAATTGGTACAGCCATTATGAAAAACAGTATGGAGGTTCTTCAAAAAATTAAAAATTGAACTACCACATGATCCAGCAGTCTACTATTGGATATATATATATATATCCAAATTATATATATATAAAATGAAATCAGTACATCAAGAGACATCTCCACTACCATGTTCACTGTAGCACTATACACAACATCCAAGATATGGAATAAACCTAAGTGTCCATCAACAGATGGATCAATAAAAAGAAAAAAGGAATATATATACACAATGGAATACTATTAAGCCTTAAAAAGAGGGGAAATCCTGTTCTTTGCAACCACATGGATGAATCTGGAGGACATTATGCTAAGTGAAATAAGCCAGGCACAGAAAGACAAGTGCTACAAGATCTCACTTATATGTGGAACCTAAAGAAGTTGAACTCACAGAAGCAGACAGTAGAATGCTGGCTGTCAGAGGCTGGGGAGGAGTGGGAAATGGGATGATGCTGGTCAAAGGGTATAAAATTTTGGTTATGCAGGATAAAGTTCTAGAGATCTAATGTACAGCATGGTGACTACAATTAATAATGTTGTATTGCAAATTTGAAATTTGCTAAGAGAATAGATCTTAAATGTTCTCATCACATACAAGAAAGTTGTAACTATTTGAGGTGAGGGGTGTGTTAATTAGCTTGATTGTGGTCATTTCACAATGTACATAGAAACATCATTTTGCATACCTTAAATATATACAATTTTTATTTGCCAATTATATCTCAGTAAAGCTGGATGAAAGGAAATAAAAAAACAAAAACATACAAAAAATAAATTTTAAAACACCTTTAAAATAATTTAATAGAAAAATAAGAAAAGTACAATTTCCACAAAATTCATGCTGAGAGATAGCAGCACAATTTTTTGTGAAACTTTCCAGGCCTCTTGCGTTAACAAGGCTCTGGATCTTTATAACCCTTTCTTCTACTAAGTAAAACAGGTATCTTTCACTTAATATGAGTAGTACCTTTCTAAAATGAAAGGTTCTATGCAGAAATGTTAACTAGGAGCTTATCTTCTGTTGTTTGAGATGGAAATATAATACATCTCTTATTATCCTAGCCTAAAGCAATTTATTAAAATGTAACAGAAGCAAAGTAAAAGCATCTACATATAAATATCAAACTGTCATATTAAAAAGCAAAGTGGATTGGGAAAACTTATTGCTCCAGTCTAACTGAAACTTTATACCTTTTGTAAACCTTTCTAAAATGTGTACATAGATCAGAACATTGCATGGTACCCCATAAATATACACAATATTATTTGTCAATTAAAAATAAATTTAAAATGTTTTGAAAGAGAAAATGGTTAAGGTATCTTTTTTTTTTTTGATGAAAAAACCAACAATATGGTATAGTTAATAAACAATGGCATGGTTGTACTAGTGCTGTGATGCTTACCACCTGCAACATCTAAGATGTAGACCACTGCTATGGGTCAAATATGTTCCCCCAAAATTCACGTGTTGGAAACTTATCTCCACTGTTACAGTGTTAAGAGGGTGGTAAATCCAATTATGATATTTGAAAATTAGGGCTCTTGAGAGGTCATTGGATCAAAAGGACTATGCCCTTATGAATGGATTAATCCGTTCACGGAGTAATGAGTTATCATGGGTGTGGACTGGTGGCTTTATAGTGAGTACATGAGAGAACTCTTGCCATTCTCACCAAGTAATACCCTGCATCACCACAGAAACCTGTGGAGAGTTCCCACTCAGAACAAGGCCCTTACCACATGTGCCTCCTGGACCACAGACTTCCCAGTATCCAAAACCGTAAGAAATAAATTTCATTTATTTATATATCACCCCATTTCAGGTACTCTGTTATCAGCAACAGAAACAGACTAATACAATCACTATTTTTGAAAATATATGTTCTTTTCAAAATGATTACATGATTTTGATGGTGTACCAATTATATTTGAAAAGTAACTCAAAAGTTATACTGCATATCATGCTATTAAAAATCAAAAGGTTTGGAAGAAATATAGATTTACCACATACATACTGGTGAATTTTTTTTCACTGAACCTTTTTACACTTTATTTTTAACATTCACCTAAAATAGAAGAGCACTCATTCATTGTGTGTTCATCTATAGATTAACTGAGACATTGTTATGGACTTTGAATGTCATAGACATATGTCATGGACATTGTTCATATTATGTTTGAGATTGCCTCTGGCAGAGTTGCCATTTTATTTTACTTACATGACAGTCAAGGAAAACACTAGACCCAGAATCTGAGTTTCTTTAACAGAAAAGTACTAAACATTTGTTTTTTGAGAAGGGTAATAACTAACTCAGGACTTTAAAAATTAAAAATATTTGGCAAAATAGGTATTTTCTTGTAGTTGATTTTCGTGTCCCTTTACCAATTCCACTCTCCCCTTCCCTCTCCCCGATCCCCCCCATCAACATCATATCTGTTCACTTTTCTTAACAAGTTCAAGGATCTGTTGTAATTGTTGTGTCTTCTTCCCCACCACTCCCCCATTTGTTTGCATATTTATTGATTGATTGAATTTTAGCTCCCAAAAATAAATGCGAACATGTGGTATTTTTCTTTCTGTGCCTGATTTATTTCACTTAATTGAATTTTTTCTAAGTCCAGAGTGAAAAGACAACCAACGAAATAGTGGGAGAAATATTTGCAAAATATACATCTGACAAAGGATTAATATCCAGAATATACAGGGAACACTAACAACTTTACAGCAAAAACACAAGTAACCCAATTAAAAAATGGGCAAAGGAGCTGAATAGGCATTTCTCAAAGGAAGGTATATGAATGGCCAACAAACACATGAAAAAATGAACAACATCACTCAGCATTCGGGAAACGCAATTCAAAATCACACTGAGATACCATCTCACTCCAGTTAGGATGGCTAATATCCAAAGGACTGTGAATGATAAATGCTGGCAAGGCTGTGGAGAAAAAGGAACTCTCATACACTGTTGGTGGGACTGCAAAATAGTGCAGCCTCTATGGAAAATGGTATGGAGGTTCCTCAAACAATTACAGATAGATCTACCATATGACCCAGCTATCCCACTGCTGGGAATATACCCAGAGGAATGGAAATCATCATGTCGAAGGGATACCTATACTCCAATGCTCATTGCAGCACTATTTACAATAGCCAAGAGTTGGTACCAGCCCAAACATCCACCATCAGATGAGTGGATACGGAAAATGTGTTATATCCACAGAATAGAATACTACTCTACTCTAAAAAAGAATTAAATTCTACCATTTGCAGCAACCTGGTGAAATAATTTCTGAGAGACATATACGTAATTGCATGAAGTTAATGTACTGGAAATCAAGAGTAATTATATGAGAAAAATATTAGCAGAGAGATATTCTATAGAGTATGTCTATCCTGTCTTTATTTTAACTTCTAAAAAGTGTTAAAACATATTTTTCCTCCTTCATTGGAGGCTAGTAAGCTAACAGTTAAAACATTAATAATGATTACAAGTGTTCATATACACATATATACACACATAGGTATAAAATATAGAAGTCTATATAATTTTCTTATACAAATGTAACAATTGCATGACTGAAAAAATATTTGTTGAATTTATAAAAATCATATTTCTTGAATATTAATAATCATTGATTATTGAATATGTTTATGTAATAATATCGTGCTCAAAGACATGTATTCACTTCCACAAAGGGATTTTTATTACTGGAAATTAATTTATAAAATTTTTAAATTAATATATTTTAAAATCATTATTCATTTCCCCAGATTTTTATATTTCCAGCTATAGCAATAGTTATTCATGCTTCTTAAAATGATAGTTTGGAAATAACATAAATTTCTGTTACAGATTATGAATATGATTTCTTTTACTTAACAAAACACAGATGATGAGATTAACATTTTTTCCTATAGGTACTGTGTCAAGTAGTTTACATACATTATTTTCTGTAATTCTTATACCATACTAGTGAAATACATATTATTATTGCAAATGTTATAGACAATAATGAAGTAAAATAGAAATAAAACAAAACAATATAAGCAAGCTTCCCATCAAGATGGAGAAACAAAGACTAGATTTTCCTTTCTGCCTTAAACAACTAAAAGAGTACTGTACTAAAACCATGAAACAATAGTTTTCAGATTTTGGAAAACAGGCAGTGCAGGACAATGATCTCTGAAAGAGAAGAAGCAAATGAGGTGAGCCCTGTAATTGCCCACCATAATATCAGGAGAGAGATTTCAGGCCAGAGCATAGGGTGTGGAAACCCAGGGAAAGCCCAGCAATGTCCTTGAGTTGCAGAGATGGACTTGGAAGTATGAGAAGATGAAAGTAACTGGAGTTCAGAGGAGAGAGTAGAAAAGAGAGAATTGTGGTGAAAGGAAGCTTTGAAGATCTACAGAAGGCACTCCCTGTCAGTCTTCATCTGTGTACTTATCAGTACATGCATGTGAGGAAGATGCATGAAGCCAAGGAGAAAACAACCTCCAAAAAGCATCTGGAAAAATCTCCAGGGCACAAATGGAGCCGGGAATAATTGGTGTTGCCACCAGCCAGAGTAGGAAATATATTATAATATGTGAGGCATCAGATGGACTGTTCAGAAGGGTATTGGCTCAGATGAGGAGCAATATTAAACACACACAAGGCTTCTCTGGTCCTGCCTAACAGAGCTTTAGAAAAAGTTGAAAGGATCAAAACCCTAAGAAAACAATAAATAAAACTTTATTCAGACACATCCACATATAACTGCTTAAAAGTAGAGACTGTATAAAGTTATCTATACTAGAAACCCTAAAGCAAAATTTTACCAAAGAACATGTATGAATGATAAATAGGCACATGAATAGATATTACCATCATTAGTATGAGGAAAACTTAAATTAAAATGGTAAAGCACCACTATATACTTATTAGAATGCCTAAAATAAAAAAAAATTGATAATATTAAGTGCAGACAAGGATGTGGAGCAACTGGAACTCTCATACATTGCTGTGGAAATACAAAATGGTATAAACTGTTGGGAAAATAGTCTAGCAGTTTCTCATAGTTAAACATACACTTGCCACATAACGCAGAAGTTTCACTCATATATTTACTTAAGCGAAATTATTATATTCAAATCTTTTTCTTTCTTTTTTTTTTTTGGCAGTGGGTCAGCATGGGGATTCAAACCTTTGACCTTGGTGTTTTCAGCACTGCGTTCTAACCAAATGAGCTAACTGGTCAGCCCTTCCTAAATATTTACACCAATCTTTTTCATAATTGCCAAAATTTGGAAATAATGAAAATGTCCTTCAACTGATAAATGGAAAACTGTTGGTATATCAACAACGGAAAATTACTCAGCAACACAAATGAGTGTAATACCAATATATGCAAGAACATGAATACATGTAAAATTCATGATGGTAAGTGAAAGATTCCAGACCCCCAAATCTACACACTGTATGGATCTCTTTTCTTAATATTCTGGGAAAGGCAAAAGTGAAGGAACAGAAAATTGATCAGTGATTGCTAAAGTCTGAGTGGGGATGTAATGAATCCAAAAAGCAAGCAGAAAAATAAAATAAACAATAAAAATAAATAAATGAGCCCACTAGTCCCATTCTTGAACTCAGGCTTGCTCAATGCCAAAGCTCCTGTGCTCTGAACAATGACTCCATGATGAGATATGTTCAAGGCTCATTAAATATAGGGAAATATGAAAGCAATTATTTGAGTAACTCATATTCTTAAAAAACACAATTGTTGTTTTACTCACTTGGTTTTCCAATTGTTCCACCCAGATCATCAACATCAGCAGCACCTGGGTACTTGTTAGAGGTACAAATTCTCAGGCTCTATGCCCAGACCTAGTGAATCAGAAACTCTTTGGGTGGGTGTGGATCCAGTAATCTGTGTTTTAACAAGCCCTCCAGATGATTCTGATATGCACTAAAGAGTGCACAAAAGTTTGAGACCTACAGATCTACATTAATTCACTAGCCTTCATTATTCTGAACAATAAATGCAAATGAATTGGGCTACACTCAATTAACTGTTAATCTGTAAAGTCCCTCATGAAATGCCAATTCTGTAAAATCTCCCATTCCTCTCTGCCCCTCCACAATACATTGTTTATACCTCTATTAAATAATAATTTCCCTTCACCTTGTATTATATTTCATTGCTGTCATGTCTATAACCTTCACTAGAATGCCAGTTACACGGGACATGTATTCTCATATTTCAAGATTTATAAATCTCATAGCCAGTATAATCTGAGAAAGGGCAAATCCATCTGGCCATGAAAGTTAAAATAATTGGGAAGTGTCAGTTTCCAAGGTACATAAAATTCCAGGCATGATTCAAGTAAATCACTTACATTTAGCAGTCATCTTCTTTTCAAAATTACCAAAATGAGAATGGGGTGTAGAAGCCGTGAAATTGTTGTTCTCAGATCTCCTACTGTGGGAAGTATAATTGATCACTGACTCCAGCTGTTGAGTTCTGAGTCTGTCAATGTACTTTACACAGGATCCTCCCAGCTAATGATGGGATTCCAGCAAGGTACAGGACTTCTCTAATGAGCGACTTTGGCTCAAGGACTCATCAGCCTTTAGGAAACTTTCTTAAAATTACACTTTAGTCCGAAACTTTTCCTACTCAACCTTCCTTTCACGTCTCTTCCACAGGGTTGAAATTGGATTGTGTTTGATAGATTCCTCCTCCTTTCCCCTATGCACAATTTCCAAAATAAATTTTGGCCTTGTTTAATCCTGTCTTAGCATCTGCATTTTTGAGGATCTGAACTAGCATTAAGAATACCATGTCTAGAGCATTAGAATATTCTGGCTCTGATAAATGCAGCCATTGAGAAACACATTTGACTTTCCTTAGCTGAGAATTTCCAGAATTTATTTACCTACAGAATTATTTCTTCAAGAATCATCTACCAACACCCTGCATGTCTTGGAAATGTGGTTAGACAACCCGTGTTGCTGAAGTCACCACTAAGGAAGGCCCTCACCATATGTGTTCCCTGGACTTTGGACTTCCCAGCCTCGGAAACTTGCTTCACATGGCTTGAGCCACAGATATGGTCTCCGAAAGTCTGAACATCAACTGGAAACTCCATATCCTTTACTATCCCAATCCTTGGCAGCCCGGCCCAGGGTGCACGGAACAGGGAGAAGTCCAGCATGGGAGGTGGAAGCTCAGCAGAGGCCATACACCTGGCGGTACAGCCCCATGATCCAGCAGCCTGGCAGAGTCCAAGCTGACCAGGGAGGTGGCTCCCCGGAGAGGCCCAAGACCTGAGGCAACCATACATGCAAGGCACTAGTGGCCAACTGAGCAGTCACTGAGGTAGCCATACCAAATGGGCAATGACAGCAACATCTTAGTCAGTCAATAGTGTCAAACCTGTGGACTGTGAATAACCCTGCCACAATGAATAAACATCAAAGAAAAGATACCAGAAATACGAAAAATCAAGAAAGTACACCACCAAAGGATAATAACTCTCAAGCTCTAGATCCTACAGAAAAAGAAGCCCTTGAAATGACAGACAAGGAATTTCAAGTGATAATCCTAAGGAAACTAAATGAGATACAAGAAAACTCAGCTAGACATTATGATGAAACAAGGAAAAGTATACAGGACCTGAAAGAGGGAATGTACAAGGAAATCAATGCCCTGAAAAAAAATGTCACAGAACTTGCCGAACTGAAGAAGTTATTCAGTGAAATAAAAAACAAAACGGAGAGTTTAACCAGCAGGCTTGCGGAAGTTGAAGAGAGAACCTCTGAACTTGAAGATGGGCTGATTGAAATAACACAAGCAGACAAAAAAAAAAAATAAGGAAAAAAGAATAAAATTGAAGAAAATCTGAGAGAGATATCAAACAACCTTAAGCGCTCAAATATCCGAGTAATGGGTATTCCAGAAGGGGAAGAAAAAGGAAATTGCATTGAAAACATATTCAACAAAACAGTGGCAGAAAACTTCCCAGGTATAGGAAAAATCACAGATCTTCAGATCCAGGAAGCTCAACGACTCCAAATGTATTCAACCCAAAAAGGTCTTCTCCAAGACATGTTATAGACAAAATGGCAAAACTCAAAGACAAAGAGAGAATCTAAAAAGCTGCAAGAGAGAAGCATCAAAACACCTATGAGAGAGCCCCAATCAGAATAACATCAGACTTTTCATCACAAACCCTAAAAGCCAGAAAGGAATGGGATGATATATTCAAAATACTAAAAGACAGAGATTGTCAGCCAAGAATACTCTACCCTGAAAAGCTTTCGTTCCAAAATGAAAGGCAAATAGTATATTTCTCAGACAAACAAAAACTGCGGGAGTTCACCACCACATGACCACGCTTACAAGAAATTTTCAAGGGAGTACTGGGTTTGGTTCCTGAAAAATAACTACAACGGCCATAAAAATGGCATTCATGAAGGGAAAAAAGCAAACAAACGAAAAGGCTATCTACAACCCAAGGAACCCACAAACACAGAAAACAAACAGTAAATCAGAAAACAAGGAACAAAAGACACCTAAGACAACCAAACAATAATCAATAAAATGCTAGGAATAAATCAACACTTTTCAATAACAACTCTTAATGTAACAGGCTTAAATTCCCCAATAAAAGACACAGACTAGCACACTAGATTAAGAAGGAGGACCCAACTATATGCTGCCTTCAAGCGACTCATCCCACCCATAAAGATTCACATAGACTAAGACTGAAAGGATGGAAAAAGACTTACCATGCAAACAGAAAAGAAAAACGAGCTGGAGTAGCTATTCTTATGTCTGACAAAGTAGACTTTAAACTAAAAACCATAAAAAGAGACAATGAGGGACACTACGTAATGATAAAAAAAATCGATCCATCAAGAAGAAATAACAATCATAAATATGTACGCACCCAATGTTGGAGCAGCCAGATTTATAAAACAAACTCTATTAGACCTAAAGAAGGAAATAGACACTAATACCATAACAGCAGGGGTCCTGAACACCCCACTGTCAATATTGGACAGATCATCTAGGCAAAGAATCAGCAGAGAAACACAAGATCTAAACAATACTCTAGACCAATTGGACTTGGCAGATATCTACAGAACATTCCATCCAACAACCTCAGAATATTCATTCTATTCATCAGCACATGGATCATTCTCCAGGATAGATCACATATTAGGTCACAAATCAAGTCTCAACAAATTCAAAAAAATTGGAATTATCCCATGTATTTTCTCAGACAACAATGGATTAAAATTAAAAATCAATAACAAACGAAATTCTGGAAACTATACAAACACATGGAAATTAAACAGCATTCTACTTAATGACATATGGGTCCAAGAAGAAGTAAACCAGGAAATCAAAAAACTTATTGAAACTAATGAAAATAATGATACATCATACCAAAACCTGTGGGATACTGCAAAAGCAGTACTAAGGGGGAAATTTCTTGTATTAAATGCTCATCTCAGAAGAACTGAAAGATGGCAAGTGAACAACCTAACACTTCACCTTAAAGAACTAGAAAAACAAGAACAATCCAAACCTAAAGTTAGCAAATGGAAAGAAATCATTGAATTCAAGCAGAACTTAATGAAATTGAAACCCAAATCTTTTTTGAAAAGATAAATAAAAATGACATACCATTAGCATGGCTAACAAAAACAAAGAAGAGAGAAGATTCAAATAATAAAAATTAGAAATGAAAAAGGTGATATTACAACTGATTCATCTGAAATACAAAGAATCATTTGAGACTACTAAAAACAACAATATGCCAACAAATGTGAAAATCTGGAGGAAATGGATAAATTTCTGGACACACACAAGCTCCCAAAACTGAGACATGAAAACATAGAAAATCTGAACAGACCAATAATAATAAAGGAGATTGAAGCTGTTATCATAAGGCTCCCAACAAAGAAAAGCCCAGGACCAGATGGAGTCACAGCAGAATTTTACCAAACATTCAAAGTGGAAGAGACACCGATTCTTTAGAAACTATTCCAAAAGATTGAAACAGATGGAAATCTCCCAAACTCATTCTATGAAGCAAACAACATCCTGATTCCAAAACCAGGTAAGGATATAACCAAAAAAGAAAACTACAGGCCAATATCCTTGATGAATATAGATGCAAAAATCCTCCCTAAAATACTAGCAAACAGAATACAGCAACACATACGTAAAATTATTCACCACGATCAACTCGGATTCATCCCAGGGAGGCAAGGTTGGTTCAACATATGCAAATCAATAAATGTGATACACAATATCAGTAAAATCAAACACAAGGACCATGTGATCATCTCTATAGATGCTGAAAAACCACTTGATAAAATTCAATACTCATTCATGACAAAGACCCTCTATAAGTTAGGTATAGATGGAATGTATCTCAACATAATTAAAGCCATAAATGATAAACCCAGTGCCAATATCATCCTGAATGGGGAAAAGCTGCAAGCTTTTCCTTTAAGAACAGGAACTAGACAAGGATGCCCACTCTCACCAATCCTATTCAACATAGTGTTGGAAGTACTATCTAGAGCAATCAGAGATGAGAACAAAATAAAGGGCATCCAGATTGGAAAAGTTGAAGTCAAATTGTCCCTGCTTGCAGATGACATGATCCTATATATCGAACAGCCTAAATACTCTACAAAAGAACTCTTGGAGTTGATAAATGATTTCAGCACAGTAGCAGGATAGAAAATCGACACACAGAAATCAGTAGTATTTCTATTCTCCAATAGTGAAAATGCAGAAAAAGAAATCAAGAAAGCCTGCCCATTTACAATAGCCACCAACAAAATAAAATACTTATGAATTGAGTTAACCAAGGAGGTGAAAAATCTCTATAATGGGAACTACAAACCACTGCTGAGAGAAATTAGAGAGGATACAAGAACATGGAATGGTATCCCATGCTCTTGGATTGGAAGAATCAACATAGTGAAAATGTCACTACTACCCAAAGTGATATACAAATTCAATGCAATCCCATCAATGACATTTTTCTCAGAAATGGAAAGCAGTATCCAGACATTTATATGGAATAACAAAAGACCACACATAGCTAAAGCAATGCTTAGCAAAAAAAAAATAAAGCTGGAGGCATAACACTACCTGACTTTAAACTATACTACAAAGCTATAATAACCAAAACAGTATGGTACTTGCATAAAAACAGACACACTGATCAATGGAACAGAATAGAGAATCCAGAAATCAACCCACACACCTACAGCCATCTGATCTTTGACAAAGGCACCAAGCCTATAGCCTAGGAGAAACACTTCAGGAAGTAGGACTGGACAGAGACTTCATGAATACAACCCCAAAAGCACGGGCAACCAAAGGAAAAGTAAACAAATGGGATTATATCAAACTAAGGAGCATCTGCCCAGCAAATGAAACAATTAACAGAGTTAAAAGACAACCAACAGGGTGGGAGAATATATTTGCTAAATATATATCTGACAAATTATTAATATCCAGAATGTACAAGGAACTCAAACAACTTTACCAGAAAAAAACAAGCAACCCAATAAAAAATGGGCAAAAGTGCTAGGTAGGCATTTCTCTAAGGAAGGATATACAAATGGCTAACAGACATATGAAAAAATGCTCAACATCACTCAGCATTCGAGAAATGCAAATCAAAACCACACAGAGATATCTTCTCATCCCAGTTAGGATGGCTAAAATCCAAAAGACACTGAATGATAAATGCTGGCGAGGTTGAGGAGAAAAAGGAACTCTCATACATTGTTGGTGGGACTGCAAAATGGTGCAGCCTCTATGGAAAATGGTATGGAGGTTCCTCAAACAATTGCAGATAGTTCTACCATATGACCCAGCTAGCCCACTGCTGGGAATATACCCAGAGGTATGGAAATCATCGCAGCACTCTTTACAATAGCCAAGAGTTGGAACCAGCCCAAATGTCCATCATCAGATGAGTGGATACAGAAAATGTGGCATATCTACAGAATGGAATACTACTCAGCTATAAAAATGAATGAAATACTGCCATTTGCAATGACATGGATGGACCTAGAGAGAATTATGTTAAGTGAAACAAGTCAGGCACAGAAAGAGAAATACCACATGTTCTCACATATTGGTGGGAGCTAAAAATAAATAAATAAATTCACACACACACACCAAAAAAAATGGGGGGGCAGGAAGAAGACATAACAACTACAATTCCTTGAAGTTGATACGACAAGCAAACAGAAAGGACATTGTTGGTTGGAAGGGTGAAGGTGGAGGTGGGAGGGAGGTTTCGGTAATGGGCCACAATAATCAACCACATTGTATATCGACAAAATAAAATTAAAAAAAAAAAAAAGAATACCATGTCTCGTTTTAGTTCCATACATAGTTGTGCTTCCCTAGGTAATTGTTTTGATTTTAATATATGGAAAATATTACATGGATAAATGATCACTTTCACTCTGCAAATTTAATTCTAGAAAGTTGAGAACAAAAGGATGAATCTAATTATAAGCCAATTATTGTTTTTCTTTATGTTTTGAGCCCAATTTTATTCAATAATTATGTTATTTTATTCTTAATTTAATTTTAGAGATTGTTGTAAGCTCTACAATATAATTTCTGAAAAAAGCAAGAGCAAAATTCATTCCAGTAATGGTTAAATATGAAGGGGTGGGGTCAGGGCTGCCATGTTCAGTCAGTCCCATTGTGAGGAAAATGGAGTTAATATGGTCAGGTCCCATCCCCTCATATCTGCCTGGGTATGATTCAGCACATCCGCTGTAAATAAGTTGTGTAAAATAAGTGTTACTGGACATGTGCACCCAGATACTCCTTGGCTCTTGCCACTATTGTGTACTTTTGGTATAAAAAGATAACAGCTCTGCACAGCATAGGGCAGAAGATGGTGGAGGGTGGCCGCACGGAGCTGGGTGAACAGGAGAGGAAGTCTTCCAGGCCGCAGCCCCTGAGCACATGGGATTTGCAAGGACCCCCTCTGTGGGATGCCCCAGGGTTGGGGGGGTGGGCACAAGGGGACTGCTACTGCTGCTGGAGGCTATTGCTGCCAGGGCCCCCAGGGTGCCCAGAGAGGCCACCACCACTGCTTCTGGATCTGATGAAGACTGCCGTAATCTTCTGCTGAGGAAGCTGAGGACAGAGCTTGCATTGGAATGAACCCGTCAACTCTGCCAACAGCTCTCGGGATCTTTTCCCAATTATCTAGCTGGTGACCTGTATGTGAATGGTCTATGACCCAGCCAGTATGTGAGGGGTCTGTGACCCAGTCTGTACAATGGGCTTGAAGGGTCTGTGATCCAGCCTGACAATTGGCATAGCCTAACACCCATAGACTATGTACTCCATGGCTTGAGCTAGAGGTTCAATGTGAATGGTACTATCGGAAGTTGTATGTTGGTCCTGGTTGGCATGTGCCCAAAGGTGGAAAGAACATGCTAATGGAAAACCCAGATAGTCACATGCCGAAGTCCAGTCAAACAGGCAGTCAGACTGAGTAACAGCTGGGTAATGGTAAACTTACTAGAAAATTAGAAACAGGAATAAGGACCCTATAATTGAGAAAATTTCAGAAGTCCTGCATACTAGCATGAACTTCTTAGGACATAAGCAACAGATAAATTTGAAACAAACATAAGCCAAAAGGTTAATTTAACAAGTCATGTAATCAGATTGTTCAGGAGACAGGCTTTAGGTGAAGCTCTACGTATGACTCAAACAATGTGATTGCGACCTCGTGGAATGTACAATTGTCTTTTTTGGCTTCTCAGAAAATGAAGAGCCTTTCTAGTTTTGGAGAATGCTAAATCTGAGATTCTCGGTAGGTAATAGCGCATCTCCCAATAACAGACACTTACAGGTAAAATCTACTCTCTTCCCATCTCCTGGTGGCCAGAGCGAGGAAATCAACATTAAGATGTGCTCATTCAGGATTCTGTATTTTGGAATAGTAACCTGATGGAAAACAATTTTGTGATGTGGATGCATGCATTTAGCTAGGGTGCTTTGTCTTCTGGAGGAAATGGTAGACAGCAAAAACATATATTTGTAGATCAGATTTTTTGCGCAACATCAGTCAACTCTTTAGTTTCTTCTTATTTCCTGGGCCTGATTCTCCAGTTTTTCTTTCAACTTTCTGAACTATTAATAATATTCTTCAAGTAATTTTTCATCCATTTAATTTCCCAGAAGTAATTTTAGATGCACTGACGTCACCTGCTGATATACCTGGGTTCTCTATATCTATTTGTCAGTCCCTCTTTCTCAATCTTAGAACCAATGCAACTGCCAGCACCTCCTGGGGCTACAAAATTCCTTGTTCAGGTTCAGCAGGAAACATGTCTAGTTTTCCAATGAGTTACATAAATGAATGAATAAATACAGTTCTTCTATTCTTATAACTTTGCATCAATTTGAAATAATGTATTAATAGCTAGATGTTAGAGATTGATTTAAAATGCAATAGTAGTAGATTTTAGGTTATAATAAAATGTGGTTAATAATCAATTATCATTATAAAATAAAATCTGTAAGAATCAGATGAATATGTTGTTTTTAAGCATAGAAAATGGGCCACGGGCACAGATAAGGTATAAGACCCAAAGTGTCAAAAGTAACTTATTTCGGCATTAGGGTTTTCATGCAGCACAGTTCATTAAGAAGACAAAGTATCTCAAACACCTTGTGTTTCTATTGATGTTAATGGAAGTTGCCTGCATCCAAGTGTTGACTATTGTACAGAAATATTTAAATAATACTTCAAAAAGTGTCACTTTCAGTTTAAAATTTTTATGATTGAAGCATTCTATTTTTCTTATAAGTGTCAAACATAGAAGTAGAATGGAGAGTTGGATAAAATGTTGAACTGGGAGGGGAAAAAAGGTGTTTGTTGGACTCTTGAGTCCCTCTATGCAAATGAAAAAAAAATATTTAATTCTTCTGTATCTCAGCTTCTTCAAGTCATAACAGGATATTTCATACAGTTGATTTTGAAAGAAAAAAAACATTATGCTGAATACAGCAAATAGCACAGCTGACACTGATGAATGATGACTATCAGCATAGCTATGTAAGCATAATACTTTAAAATTGCCATAAAATTCCTTGGATAAGTATTAGTAACTAATCATTAGAATTGTTGATAGTTTTATTAAAATATTTCAGTTTATCCAGTGA
Source organism: Cynocephalus volans (assembly GCF_027409185.1). NCBI lineage: Eukaryota > Metazoa > Chordata > Mammalia > Dermoptera > Cynocephalidae > Cynocephalus > Cynocephalus volans. The sequence goes on along the minus strand of NC_084478.1, from coordinate 37,751,301 downwards.
AGTGGATTGAATTACATACCCCCAAAATTCCCTGAAGCTTGAATTGTACCCCCAAGTTTTATGTATTAGAAACTTAGCCCCCACTGTGACTGTTAAGAGAATGGGAAATCCTATTATGGTAATTGAAAGGTGTAACCTTGAAAAGGTGATTGGTTTGTAGGATCAAGCAGTAGTGAACGGATTAAAAATGGTGGTCAGAGGCATGGTTCTGAGGGCTTTAAAGGAAGAAGAGATTCTCTCTCTCTCTCTCTCTCTCTCTCTCTCTCTGTTCTCTCTGCTTCCACCACCTTGCAATGTAAGACCCCTGGGTCACTGTCTCCACCAGCAGATGGAATTTCGACTTCCCGGCCTCAGAAACTGTAAGCAATAAATGTTGTTTTTCTATATAAATCACCCAGTTTCAGGTACTTCATCATAAGTAACACCCCACTCTTGGTACCAATTTTCTGTATTTTGTTATTTATTTGAAAATGTGGAAATGGTTATGAAACTGGGTATTGAGGAGAGGCTGGAGGAATTTTGAGGAGCAGGCTAGAAAAAGACCAACTGCTGGTGGGAGTTTAGAAGGCAAGAAAACCAGGGAAAATTTGGAATGTTTTAGAGACCAGTTAAATGGTAGTGAGCAGAATGCTTATGGAAATATGGAAAGTAAAGTCCATTCTGAGGTCTCAAATGTCAATGAGAAGGGACTTATTGGAAATTGGGGAAAAGATCACCCTTGCTATGGACTGAAAAGAATTTGGCTGCATTATGTTCATGCCCTAGGACTTTGTGGAAGTTGGAACTTACAAGCTATGAACCTGAGTATTTGGCAGAAGAAATTTCTAAGCAGCAAAACATTAAGGAAGCTGCATGGTTACTTGTAACATCCTATGCCAAGTTATGGTGGTTAGGGCATGACATAAAGCCAGAATTTAAAAGGAAAGCAGAGCATAAAGATTTGGAAAATTTGCAGCCTGGCCATGTGGTAGAGAAGCAGAGAGCATTTTCAGAACAAAATTTCAGTGGTACTAAGAAGATAAACACAAAAGAACAGGATTATCAAGAGAAGGGGAAAAGGCCCTGAAGGCATTGCAAAAGCCTCTTAGGGCCAGCTCTTCCATTCAGGCCCAAAGGCCTAGAGAGATAGAGTGGTCTTGGGGAACAGGCCCAAGGCACCCTCCATAGGCTTACTGTCCAGGTCCACCTTGGGAAGCTGCTTCCCATACCCTGTCTGATCTAGACTTGGCTTAGTTGGCCCCAGGCATGGATGGACCTGCAACCTTGGAATACATAAGCCAGAAGCCTTTGCAGAGTCCACAAGGTGTTAGGTCTTCAGGCTTATAAAACGCCAGAGCTGTGGAGATTTGGGAGCCTCCACCCAGATTTTAGAAGATGTATGGAAAAGTCTGCGGGCCCAGGAAGAGATGTGTCACAGGCGTGGAATCACCATAGGCAGTCTTCACTATAGCAATGCCAAGTGGAAATGTGGGGTTGGAGTTGCAGCAGAGAAATCCCATCAGCACCATGTCTAATGGAGTTGTGAGAGCAGGACTGCCACAGAGATCCGACCAGCGGAACTACCAGTGTGTAATGCCACACTGGAAGAGCTAAAGCATCACCTGAGACCAGGAAAACCATAGGAGGGGACCTTTCAGAGGATTTGGGGACGCAACCCACACCAGCATGCAGAGGACATTGAACATGGAGTCAAGTTACAAGATTCACCAGCTTTGAGATTTAATGCCTGCCCTGCTGGGTTTCAGACTTCTTTGGGACCTGTTTCTCCTTTCTTTTGGCCAATTTCTCCTTTTTGGAATGGGAATGTATACCCCATGTTTGTCTCACCATTGTATCTTGAAAGTAGATAACTTATATTGATTTCACAGATGGGACTTGGAACTTTGGTCTTTTTAGTTGAAAAAAAATTAAGACTTGGGGGATGAAATGAATATATTTGTATGTGAAATGGACATGAGTTTTAGGGGTGCAGGGGCAGAATGTGGGAAATCCTATGATGGTAATTGAAAGGTGGAGCCTTGAAGAAGTGATTGGATTGTAGGATCAAGCAGTAGTGAATGGATTAAAAATGGTGGTCAGGGGAATGGTTCTGAGGGCTTTAAAAGAAGAGGAGAGTCTTTCTCTCTCTTTCTCTGCTCTCTCTGCTTCTACTATCTTGCAATGTGAGACCCCTGGGTCACTGACTCCACCAGCCGATGGACTTTGGACTTCCCAGCCTCAGAAACTGTAAGGAATAAATGTTATTTTTCTATATAAACCACCCAGTTTCAGGTACTTTATTATAGGAACACCCCACTCTTGGTACCAACTTTCTGTATTTTGTTATAAACAACAAAAACGGACTAACACATCCAGTCATTTCAAAAAATATTCATTGTGCTCTATTGAATATTAAGCCCTGCAGTAGTTCCAGCAGATGACTAAGTAAAAGCATCTGTTCTCAGTCAGCTCATGGTTGAGTCAGGAGTTAAAAATAATTAAAAATCAATGTTAAACAGTAATAATAAAATTATGTAATGAGCTCTGCTTAAGGGACCAGAGAGATGAAAACAAAATAGCAATGTCAATATATCTACTATACTACTATTAAGAGTTAACATTTATTGAGTGCTTACTATGAGGCAGGGACTGTACTAAACTCTTTATATGTACTAACATATTTAATCCTCACAACAATCCTAAGAAGTAGATTCTCTTACTTTCTTTACCTCAGAGTTAAGGAAACTGAGGCACAGAAAGGTTAAATAAATTTCCTGAAGTTATACAAGTAGTAAGACTCAGAATAAACCAACTTTAGTCATCTGATTTCACAGCCTGAGCCATTAGCCGCAAGGCCATAGTGCCACTCTGAGGCATCAGAGATGACTTTGCAGAGGAGGTAACATATGAACAGAATTTGGGAAGATATATTGGAGTGAGCCATGCAGATATGGGTGAAAGACTTTTCAGGAAGAGGGAGTAGCATGTGTATTGGTAGGTGGAACAGTTTATATTCAGGCTACTTATCAGTATTTTGCTATGTATATAGCCCAAGTCAGCTATGAAGAAACCAGAGGTGGGAGACTAGTTAGGAAGTTATAGCACTAGTTGAGGTAATAAATAATGAAAGACCAAATTATGTTGGCGTTAGCTGGAATGGAGCACATGTTTTGTTCTAAATTCTGTAGGAAACACAAAAATGAATGAGACACAATCTTGTCTTCAAAGGGCTTATACTCATGTAGGAATAGGGACGGGGTATAGTAGAGTTACTAAATTTTTATTAAAATACGAGCTTTAACAAGGTTGTCAAGCATCCTCTCCAATAAGACAGGAGGAAAACTTGACCTTCATAAGTAGAAAGAGAGAAAAAAATGCTAATTTTAACATTGATAAGTAAATGATAATTTTAAAGATAAAACATGATTTTCATGACTACACAATTAGGAATAACCAGCTCTGAAGCAGTTGCCAGAAGAAAAAATTCCAACATTTACTATGGGCTCAAAGTTAAATTTGTCAACAATATAATTATTTAAAGTAAGAAGGGATGAAAATGTGATGATGTACACTGAAGCGGGGGCTCTGAAAACAGCAAGTTTTCTTCCATAGCTGTCAGTAGTGGTCAAGTGTTATGAGAATACTATATCTGTTTTGGGACTTTGAAATCAATATGGGAAATTTGAAAAGGGTACAGAATGTGATAAAGGGCTTTGGAAACAGACACACTGAGCAAAGGTTAAAGGTATTCTGAGCTACATTGACTTGTACAAGCATGCCAAGAACAGTTTCACATCTAGGAAAGACACGGGCTCTATTGGCTCACATTAAAAAAGTTTCAACTAGTTTAACTGGAAATTGCTTTGAGTATACATTCTTCTTTTAAGCTTTAAAATTTCCTGGAAAATTAAATACAGCATGCATTTTAATGAAGTGCCGTAAGTATTAAAATTAAAGATGGAAGGGCTTGGGCATCAGGAAAATTTCATTATCTCAGTCCAATTGAACATATCTAGGATTTTATATGACTATTAAAATACTTTGGAGCAAATTAACATTTACTAAAGAAATTTTATGACATTTCATTTAGAAAATTCTGATTTGGCAATTTTCATGTTATATGAACAAATATATTTATTCACAAAATTTTAATTTATTAAAATCATTTTATGCACAAATATGCATATATATTCATTTTTATACCATATATATGATCTTGATTAATAAACATTTGCTAATGTATTTGATATACTTTTATAAAATGTTTGTTTCGTGTTAGGCGCTCACACAGAGAGAGAGAAAGAGAGAGAGAGAGAGTGAAAGGAAGGAAGGAAGGAAGGAAGGAAGGAAGGAAAGAAAAGACCACAGTAGTGTGTTGAACTTTCAGAAGGAGAAAACAAACCTAAGGATACTAGTGATGGGCAGAGGGAGGGAGGAGGTTGAACTGTGGTAGGTTGGGTGGAGGGCATGGGTAAGGATTATGATTTATAATGATGAACATGCTAATAATAGTAATAAGCATTTTAAAAAATAAACAAATAAAATTCTTAAAAAATGGTTGGCAAAATACTTGAATAGACATTTCCAAAAAGAAGGCATAAAATGGCAAACAGGTGTATGAAAATATGGTCCACATTACTAATCATCAGAGAAATGCAAATCAAAACTATGATGAGATATCACTGCAAACATGTTAGAATGGACATTATCAAAATGACAAAATACCTGAAACTATAATACTCCTAAAAGAAAATATAGGGGAGAAACACTTCAGATAGTAGGAAAAGATAAAAGACCTAAAACTATAAAACTTGTAAAAGAAAACATAGGTGAAACACTTCAGGAAGTTAGACTGGGCAAAGACATTATGAATATGACCCCCAAAGCACAGGCAACAAAAGGAAAAATAAAAAATGGAATTATATCAAACTAAAAAAGCTTCTGTCCAGCAAAAGAAACAACAGAGAGAAAAGACAACCTACAGATTGGGAGAAAATATGTGCAAACTATGCATCTGACAAAGGCTTAATATCCAGAATGTAAAAGAAACTCAATTAACTTAACAGTTAAAAAACTAGGAACCCAATTTAAAAATAGATGAAGGAGCTGAATAGTCATCTCTCAAATAAATTTATACAAATGGCCAACAGGTACATGAAAAAATGCTCAACATCACTAATCATCAGGGAAATGCAAATCAAAACCCCATTGAGATATCTAACTCCAGTTAGACTGTTATCAAAAAGACATAGAATAACAAATGCTGGCAAGGATGCAGAGAAAGGGGAAGGCTTCTACACTGTTGGTCAGACTGTAAATTGGTGCAGCTATTATGGAAAATGGTATGGAACTTCCTCAAACAACTACAGAAAGAACTGCCATATGATCCATCAATCCCATCGCTGGGTATATACACAAAGGAATGGAAATCATTATGTCAAAGCGATATCTGCACCTTCGTGTCTATTCCAACTCTATTTGCAATAGCCTAGAGTTGGAGTCAACTTAAATGTCCATCATCAGGCCACTGAATTAGGAAAATGTGATACACACACACACACACACACACACACACACACACACACACACACAATGGAATACTACTATACCATAAAAAAGAATGAAATACTGCCATTCACAGCAACATGAATAAACTTAGAGAAAATCATGTTAAGTGAGATAAACCAGGCACAGAAAGACAAATACCACATGATCTCACTTACATGTGGAAGCCAAAAAAGTTGAATTCATAGAAGTAGAAAGTAGAATGGTGGTTACCATGAGCTGGAAGGACAGGTGGTTGAGGAGATGTCGGTAAAAGGATACAAAATTTTAGTTGGATAAGAAGAACAAATTCAAAAGATCTACTGTACAACATGACTGTAGTTAATAACAACATATTTTATTTTGAAAATTTCTAGATTTTAAGTGCTCTCACCTCAAAACATAAGTATGTGAGGTAATGCATAATTAGCTTGATTAAGCCATTCCACTATACGTATTTCAACATATTAAGTTGAATATAATAAACATGTACAATTTTTATTTAACTGTTAAAATTAAAAAATGATCATACTGACTGTGGTATAAGAAGAAACTGTAAAGAGAAAAAGGTGGAAGCATGAACACCAATTGAGAAGTTATATTATTGCAATAATCCAGGCAAGAATTGATAGTACCAAAGTAGGAGCATTGGAAATGTTACTGAGAAGTGAGAAGTGGCTGAACTTGAATGAATGGGAATAAATTGAATGATGGGAAAAGCAATTTTTATTTTAGTTTTGGTTTTAGTTTCCAGTTATAGATCTTAATGGAGTTTTCTGAGTTCTTCAAAATGCTATCAGAAAACATTTATTTAGTCCCCATTCTTTATCATAGTTTAGTTTATAGTAGACACAAAAGGCTATGAAATAGGTAACAAATGCCCTTCCTAGTCCTAGAAGTGTCTGCACTCTAATTCTGAATAGTTTACTATGAATGTAGAGGTTAAACAAATATGTGGGAAATGTGGCTGTGACCACTTCAGGGACAATTTAACTCTTCTGATGGGAAGGAAGAAGTCACATTTTATTTCAATGCCACCAAAGTATTCTAGTTGACATTATTTGTTGCGATAAAAAAGATATCTTTCTTCCAGGGTTGAAAAATATGTACAGTCTGTGCTGCCTAAAATGTATCCACTGGCCTCATTTATTTATTTAGATTTAAATTAAAAAAATAATTGAAATAAAATAAAATAAAAATTTAGATTTTTAGTCACAAATAGCCACATTTCAAATGCTCAATAGACACATTTGGCTAATGGCTACTGTATTAGATGGAACAGATATAGAACTATTGGATCTGATCTTAATTCCTTTCATTTCTTTTTTCTTTTTTTCTTCTTTTTTTTTTTTTTTTTTTTTTTTTTTAGCCTAATTGCTCTGGCTAAGATTTCCAGTATTATGTTGAATAGAAATAGCAAGAATGGGCATCCTTGTCTTGTTCCTGATATTAGAGGGAAAAGCTTCCATTTTTTTTTTTTTATCATTGAATATGATGTTGGCTGTGGGCTTGTCATATACGGCCTTTATTATTTTGAGTCACGTTCTGTCTATACCTACTTTGCTGAGTGTTTTTATCATGTAATAATGTTGAATTTTGTCAAATGCTTTTGCTACATTTATTAAAAATGTGACTTTTAGCCTTCATTGTGTTAATGTGAACTATCACATTCATTGATTTGCATACATTGAATCATCCTTGCATCCCAGGGATGATGCAATAGACTGAATGTTTGCTCCCCAAATTTTATATTTTGAAACTTAATTCCCAATATGACAGTATTTGGAGGTGGGGTCTACGGGTTGTGATTATGTAATGAAAGTAGAGCTCTCATAATTAGAATTAGTGCCCTCATAAAATAGAACCAGAGAGCTCCCTTGCTCCTTCTGCCAAGTGAGGACATAGCAGTAAGATGGATGTTTATGAACCATGAAGCAGGACCTCACGAAACACCAAATCTTTCAGTGCCTTGACTTCAGACTCATCCTTTAGAACTGTGAAAAGTAAATTTCTGTTGTTTATAAGCCTCCCAGTATATGGTATGCTGTTACAGCAGCCTGAATGAATAAGACAGGTTAATCCTATTTGATCATGGTATGTAATCTTTTCTGTGTACTATTGAATTTGATTTGCTAGTATTTTTGAGGATTTCTGTATATGTTCATCAAGGATATTGCCCTGTAACTTTCTTTCTCTTTTCTTGTACTGCAGTATCTCTGTCTGGCTTTGGTATCATGGTAGTGCTATCCTCAAAAAAATGAGTTTGGAAGTGTTTCTTTCTCTTTAGTTCTTTTGAAGTATTTGAGAAGGATTGACATTATTTTTTCAAATGTTTGGTAGAATTCACTAGTAAAGCCATCTGATCCTGGGATTTTCTTTGTTGGAAGGTTTTTAATTGTTCATTTAATCTCCTTATTCATTATTCATCTGTACAGATTTTCTATTTCTTCATGATTCAGTCTTGGTAAGTTATAGGTACATAGAAATTTATCCAGAATCCAAATCAAAATAAAATAAAATAAAATAATTTCTGTTTGCAGATGCTATGATCTTATACATAGAAAACCCTAGACTCCAAAAAAATTACAACTAATGAACAAGTTTAATAGATTTGCAGAATAAAAAATCAACATACAAAAATCAGTTGTGTTTCTATACTCTAATAATGAACTATCCAAAAAGGATATTAAGAAAACAATCCTTCTTACAATAGCACCAAAAGAATAAAAATATTTAGGAGTAAACTTAAGCAAGGATGTGAAAGGCTTATACACTTGAAACTACAAAACATTGATGGAAGAAATTACAGGAGAGACAAATAAATGAAAAAAGCATCCTGTGTTCATGCATTGGAAGACTTACTAATGGCGAAATATCCATACTACCAAAAGCAATGTACAGATTCAATGCTATCACTATCAATATCCCAATGGCTTTTATACAAAAATAAGAAAAACAATCTTAAAATATGTATGGAATCACAAAAGACCCAAAATTGTCAAAACAAGCTTAAGAAAGAACAAAGCTGGAAGCATAACACTGTCTGATTTCAAAATATATTACAAAGCTATGGGTAAAAGCAATATGGTGCTGGCATAAAGACAGATATATGGACCAAAGGAACAAAATAGAGAGCCCCAAAATAAACCAACACGTATACAGTCAAGTGATGTTTGACATGGGTGTCAAGAGTACACAATGAGAAAAGGATAGTCTTCAGAAATTGGACCTTACACCATACATAAAAATCAACTCAAAATGTATTAAAGATCTAAACATAAAACCTGAAACTATAAAACCTCTAGGAAAAAAAAAACAAAGCAAAGAAGCTTCTTGATATTTGTCATGGCAATAAATTCTTAGATATGACACCAAAAGCACAGGCAACAAAGGCAAAAATAGAAAAGTGGGACTATATCAGTCTAAACAGTTTCTGCATAGTAACAGTCAACAGAATAAAAAGGCAACCTGCAGAATGGGAGAAAATAAATATATAAGGAACTCACAGAACTCAAGTGAAAAAAAAAATCCCCACAAAAAACCTGATTAAAAAATGGGAAAAGTACTTGAAAAGACATTTCTCCAAAGATGACATACAAATGGCCAATAGGTATATGAAAAATGCTCAACATCATTAATCATCAGGGAAATCCAAATCAGTGCTACAGTGAGATTATTACCTCTTACCTGTTAGAATGTGTTAGGATGGCTACTATCAAAAACACATGAGAAAAAAATAAAGACAGAAGATAAGTGTTGGTGAGGGTGTGGAGAATAGGGACTGCTTGTACACTGTTGGTGGGAATGTAAATTGTTACAGCCATTATAAAACACAGTATGGAGGTTCCTTAAAAAATTAAAAATCAGACCATCAAATGATCCAGTAATCCCACTTCTGCATATATACCCAAAAGAAATGACAGCAGTATCTTGAAGAGATACCTGCAATCCCGTGTTCATTGCAGCATTATTCACAATAGCCAATATCTGGAAACCACTCAGATGTCTACTGACAGAATAATGGACAAAGAAAATGTGGTCTATACATACCGTGGAATATTTATTCAGCTTTAAAAAACAAAGAAATCCTATCATTTGCGACAATGTGCATGAACATGCTAAGTGAAATATCCCAGTCATAGAAAGACAAATACTGCATGGTTTCATTTATAAGAGACATCTATAAAAGTTAAACTTATGGAAGCAGAGCATCCATTAGTGGTTGCCAGGGTTGGAAGGTCAGAGAAACTGGGAGTTGTTCAATGGGTATACAGTTATGTTTATGCCAGATGAACAAATTCTAGATATCTGCTATAGAACATAGTGCCTATAGTTAACAGTACGGTATTTTGCACTTCAAAATTTAAGAGGGTAGATCTCATGTTAAGTGTTTTAACACACATACTGTTTCTGTTGCTTATAACAGCATACCTGAAACTGGGTAATGCATTAAAAAAATGAAATTTATTTCTTACAGTTTGGAAGCTGGGAAGTGAACAGTCCAGGGGGCCCATCTGGTGAGGGCCTTTTTTCTTGGTGGTGACTCTCTACAGCAATACAGGGTGTTAAATGGCAAGAGGGGGCTGAGCAAGAGTGAGCTAACCTCCTCATTTGCTCTCCTTTTAAAGCCATCAGAACCACACCCACTACCATCCATTAAACCATCAGTGTATTAATCCATTCAGGAGGGCGCAGTCCTCACAATCTAATTATCTCTTAAAGGCCCCACCTTTCAATTACCATAGTAGGATTTCCCACACTCTTACTGTTACAGTGGGCATTAAGTTTCAATGAGTTTTGGGGGGACATTCAATCCACAGCACATGTGCTCACGCACGCACACACACACACACACAAACACCAAAAGCAAAATCCAACCAACAAACAAAAAACAAAGGGAAACAAGGGAACTTTTGTGTCTATTACCTTGATTGTGGTGGTGATGTCATGGGTGCTTGTATATATCCAAACTCATCAAATTAAACACATTAAATTTGTGCAGCTCTTTGAATATCAATTATACTTCAATAAAGCTGTTAAAAAAAAAAAAAGTAAAAGAAAAAAAGAACTAATCCACCATGCCTGAAAATTCTGTTGGATAGCACTGCCTAGGTACTCGTAAGGAACGTAATACATCAAATGTTTGTCAGATGTGTCTCATATCCCTCTTTCTAGATTTTATTGGTTTGGATAATTACAGGAAAATAATAGGGAGAAAACACAAACTTTGTATTACTTACGGATTCTAATGAAATACTAGCACTGTATTTTTCCCATTTCTTTTCATTTGTCTTTCACAGCTTTTTTTCAGTCTTGCATTTCTCGGTGCTATCTATTTTTTCCACCATCTAGAATTAGAAATCAATTCTTTTGTTTCAAATGTGAATTCCCCCCTCCTAATTATAAGCTGCTACTTTATATAACAAAAGAATTGATTTCTGAAAGCTCTATTCAGACATTAGCAAAACCAACAATTGCAATTATCATTCAAATCAATGTCTCTTATAAGCATTAACAGGCAATGCTAAGATACAAACTTATTTTTAGACTCTTCCACGCATTCATCTACTTTATGCCTGTAAATCAGTCCTATATGATAGCAGGCATCTTTCTTTGCACCTACATTTTAGAGTTCTTTCTTATTCTTTTATTGCAGTGCTACTTACTTAGACTTCTTGAAAACTGAAAGAGCAAGTGTGTATTTATTCAAGTTACCTGGTGATTTATTTTCTTGGAAAACAAAGAATAACTATTAGGTATTAAATTGATTATTTTAACATGAGACTGCTTAGATACTTTAGGTAATTTCTACTCACCATCTCCTCTTGGAGCTGAGTTAATTTAAGGTAGGCTAGAAAGCTACCTTTGTGATTTGATCATTTTTGCATTACTCTAAGATCCACATCCACTTCCATTGCTGGGCTCTGCTCTATATACAGATCTCAGAGGAATGACCTGCAAACTACATTTCCCAGATTCCTGTTAAATTGCTTCCTTCAAATTCAAGGAGGAACTGGCTGGAGACTGGAGAAGCCAAGCTATATCTTTCTCTCTCTCTCCTTCTTGAGGTATCTTTTTCAGTGTCTATAGCAACTCTGTGGTTGCAATGCCCACAAGGCAGCAAGACCTTCCTCTACAGTCCCAACTCCTATCTTGCAAGTTCTTCTTTGATTCCAGCTCCTGCCAGATGGGCACACCTCCATGATTCCAGATTCCCCTTTGTAGCCTGTTGTACTGCTCCCTCAAACAGCCTCTCTTCCACATTTTCAGCTCCTGTGAAGGGAACTGAGACCCTGGGCTCCAGTAATGTCATGGTGACAACCTTCTTACATTTGACAACCCCTCACTCTGTTATTTTCTAAGCTCTTCTGACAATTTGGGACTAGCTTCTCATATAAAACTCTCTTTGTTAAACTACGTGATATTAGTTCTATTTTTCTGACTCTGCCATGACCAGTAGCATGGTATCTAAAAGTAGCAGGTAGGACCCAAAACAAATGGTCTTAGGTTTAGAAGAACTATGTTTAAGTTCTGGGCATCCCAATCCCTTAGTGTTAGACCAGAGAGGATGCTTATACTCTGAGTTCCAATATCATCATCTGTAGAGATTAAAAAAATAATTCCAAATCCATTGTTTGATTATGAATATTGAATGAGATAACTTAAGTCAATGCACATAGAAAATATCTAGCAGAAGATAATTGATGAACATTCAAAAGATTGTAAAAGTGTATATTTTTTTTCTTTCATTTTAGGAAGCAACTTTACTGTTGTAACATTAGCTCTTGGATCTTTGTCTAATTGGCAGACCTCAAACAAGATTGGTATGAAAGGAAATCTGATCCTTTCAGGTTCACATGTATTTAAATCTACATTGCTATTTTCTCAAAGGTTGTGTGAGGAATATATCTTTGCTTTAAAAAAAGTGTATAATTCATCATAAAAGAAATCATACTCAGGTTGTTGTGCAATGTTTTTCTCATTTAAATAAAAATTTATTGGTTTTCTTTGCCAGTATTAATTTTCATATATTAAGTGAAAAGTTTACTCCCAAAATTTTCCAAAATTCTTTACTCTTTTAGGCTTCTCTTAAACCTTTTTGTAACAAAGGTATTTCATAAAAAAAAACCTCTCCTTTAGTTTTTTTATTTTTATAAAAAATATGTCTTTAGACATGTAAATTTACTGAAAGAATTCTGAGTATTTTTTACATTCAAAACAATATTAACCTTGTGAATTTTTACATGTGCAGTAAATTTATACAGCCTTTTCCATCTTCCCTACATTCATACTTACTCTCTAATGTGGATCATGTTTCACAATGAAAAGCAATCTTCTACATTAAAACATTTATTTTAGGATCCCTGAGTTTTTCTATCTCTGAAGGACTATGGTAGAAATCTATCCACAGGTTTATTAAACCCTCCCTTTGTATTGTCACCAAGATGTCCCTTCTAGTAGGCCAAAATGAAATGGTGTGAAATGCAAAATATATTATGAGCATGAAGTTGACACCAGTGAGCTCATTTTTCAGTCACCATCTCTTGTCACCAGAGAACGCACTTATAATTGTTCTAAGAAAAAGTGTTTTGCTGTAATTAAAGTAATTCCAAACATATGTGGACTTCAAAAAGTTTGTAGAAAAATGGAAATAAGAGATAAAAATAGAAAATATAAATTTTATTTTCCAGCACAGTCTCCATCAAGTGCAAGAAACTTTTGTAAGTGATTATACTAGCCATTTAGTCCATCCCTAAAGAACTGAGGATCCTGGGAATTTAATCATGTCAGTGTCTTCTTTTTTACATTAGTAACTGAAGAAAAATGGCTGCCCTTTAAAGATTTTTTTTAAGATTAGGAAAGAAAAAGAAGGCAGAAGGAGCAAAATCAGGACTGTAAGCTGTATGCCTAATGATTTCCCATTGAAACTCTCGACAAAGTGCCCTTGTTTCATGAGAGGAATGAGTATGAGCATTGCTGTGGGGGAGAAGGACTCTCTGGGAAGCTTTCCTGGGCATTTTTCTGCTAAACTTTGACTAACTTTCTTAAAGCACTCTCATAATACTCAGATGTTATAGTTATTTGACCCTCCAGAAAATGAACAACAAAATGCCTTGAGCATCCCAAAAACCTGTTGCTATGACCTTTGCTCTTGACTCGTCCACTTTTGCTTTGACTGGACCACTTCCACCTCTCGGTAGCCATTGTTTTGATTGTGCTTCATCTTCAGGATTGTACTGGTAAAGCCACGGTTCAACTTCTGTTACAATTCTTTAAAGTAATGCTTCAGGATCCCATTTGTTTCACATTTCAATTGACAACTTGTTCTTATCTGCAGCTGGTCTGGAGGCAATAGTTTTGGTACCCATTGAGTGGAAAGTTTGCTCAACAGTAATTTTTCAGTCAAAATTCTATAAGCCAAACAAATTGAGATGTTGATGGTATTGGCTATTGTTTCTTCTGTTAATCATTAGTCCTCTTCAATCAGGGCACAAACAAGATCATTTTTTCCTTACAAATTGATGTAGATTGTCTGCCACTGCAGGCTTAGTAATCGACATTGTTCCATCCATTCTAAAAACTAATTATCCATTTGTAAACAGCTGATTTCTTTGGGGCATTGTCCCCATAAACTTTTCATAAACATCAGTGATTTCACCATTCTTCCATCCAAGGTTCACCATAAATTTGATGTTTATTATTGCTTCAAGTTTAGCAGAATTCATGTTGCTCTGATAGGGGCCCTTTTGAAACTGATGTCTTATCCTTCTTAGTGCCCCAAATAAGATCCTGTTCAGACATGTTACAACAAATTTGTAACATTTCATTTTGCTGCAAAAAAAATGTATTTCATGCATAGTTTTTTCATAATAAGCATTTTCAATGAACTTTTGAAGAACTTTCTTCATCGAGAATTATCTTCTAACCAACTAATTGTATTTTAATCACATTTTATTCTTAAATACAAAATGTATTGAAGAAAATGTACCAAGCATGAATGTACAGCACAACCCTTTCTCATACAGTGAACTTCTGTTTGATGACTCTCAAGACCAGGGAATGATACAAAGCCATTAACCTAAATACCTCCCTCAGATCCTGTCATAATCACTGCTCCTCTCCTCAAATATAACCTGAGTGTTCTGGTAGTTATTTACTTCTTTCCTTTATTATTTTATCTCCTAAGTACATATCCTTAAACATTAGGATTTATGTGTATCTGGCCTTTTTATGTTACTTGAATGGAATAATCTAGAAGTGCCAAGGTTCTTCTGTTCAGCATTACATTTATGGGAAACATGCACATAGCTCTAATTCATTTATGTTTATGTTTTGTAGTATTTTGTTATTAGACTCAATATAATTTATTTATCCATTTGTCCATTTTTATTTTCAATGAGTTTGGGATTATTGCCAGTTTGAGATATTACAAATAATGATGCTAAGAATGTTCTTGTACATGCTACTTGGTCTAAATGCATAGACAATATCAAATTTTATTTCAAAATGTTTTAAACAATATATATTCTTCCCAAAATCTTATTAGAGTTCCCATTGCACAAATCCTTGCCAAAATCATATGTTTCTTAATTTTTCATGTTATCTTATTATAATTTTAATCTCTATTTTGTTGATTAGTAATGAATTGAACATATGTTACATGTTTATAGACAACTTTTTTCTTTCTCATTGAAGGGAGGGTAAGTTTAAAGTGCTGGTTCAATTTTGTTTCCTATTTTCTATTAGGTTGTCAGATTTCTTCTTTTAGTTTATTTTTCCCAATTTTGTATGTCAAACTACACATAACATAAAACTTACCATCTTAACCATTTTAAGTGTACAATTCAGTGGCGTTAAACACATTCATAATGTTGTGCAACCATTATTCATCTTCATAACTTATTTCATCTTGTAAAACTGAAACTCTATACCATTCTACTTTTTACTCATTAAACAATAACTTCTCATTTTCCCTTCACCCCAGCCTCTGGCAACCACCACTTTACTTTCTGTCTCTGTAATTTTTATTACTCTAAGTACCTCATATAAGTAAAATCATGCAGTATTTGTCTCTTTATGATTGGCTTATTTCACTTAGTGTAATGTCCTTAAGAGCCATTCATGTTGTAGCATATTACAAAATCTCTTTTCCTTTGTAGGCTGAATACATATACATATACCATAATATGTGCATACTGAATATTGCTTATCTGTCCATCCGTTAATGGATACGTGAGTTGCTTACATGTTTTGGCTATTGTGAATAATGCTGCTGTAAACATGGATGTACAAATATCTTTGGGGATGTTGTTATAAACTATTTGGAGTACATATCTGAAAATTGAATTACTTAATTATATGGTAATCCTAATTTTTAATTTTTGGGGGAACCAACATACTGTGTTCCACAGCAGCTATACCATTTTACATTATCACCAACAATCCACAAATGGTTGCAATTTGTCCATATGGCAACTTGCCATTTCCCAGTTGTTGTCTTTATTGTAGCCGTTCTAATGGGTGTGAGGTGGTATCTCATTGCAGTTTTGATTTTGTATTTTCCTAATGACTAATGATGTTGACCATCTTTTCATGTGCTTATTGGCCATTTGTATGTCTTCTTTGGATAAATATCTGTTCAAGTACTTTTCCCATTTTTAATCGGTTTTTTTGTGTGTGTGGTTTTTATTTATTTATTTATTTATTTGACAATTGAGTTGTGTGAGTTCCTTATATATTTTGGATATTAATCCTTTATCAAACATATGATTTGAAAATATTTTCTACCATTCTGCAGGTTGCCTTTTTATTCTGTTAATTGTTACTGTGAAGAAACTTTTTAGATTTATATAGTCCCACTTGTCTATTTTTGCTTTTGTTGTCTGTGCTTTTGGTGTCATATCCAAGAATTTATTGCTATGACAAGTATCAAGAAGCTCCACTCCTGTGTTATTTTCCAAGAAATTTTATGGTTTCAGGTTTTATGTTTAGATCTTTAATACATTTTGAGTTGATTTTTATGTATGGTGTAAGGTAGGTGTCCAATTACTCAAGAGACTATCCTTTTCTCATTGTGTACTCTTGGCACCCTTGTCAAACATCACTTGACTTTACATGTGTTGGTTTGTTTGGGGGCTCTCTATTTTGTTCCATTGGTCCATATGTCTGTCTTTATGCTAGCACCATATTGTTTTTACCATAGCTTTGAAATACGTTTTGAAATCAGAATGTGTTATGCTTCCAGCTTTTTCTTCTTTCTCAAGCTTGCATTGACTATTTTGGGTCTTTTGACCATTTTTAAACTGAGTCATTTGTTTTTGTTGTTCTTGTTCAGTTTTAGGAATTTCTTGGTATATTCTGGATATTCATTTTTTATGATATATGGTTTGCAATTATATTCACACATTCTTTGGGTTTCCTTTTTAGATTATTGATATTGTCTTTTGATGCACCACTTTTTATAATTTTCAGAAAGTTTAATTTGCCTATATTTTATGTTGCCACTTGCGCCTTTGGTGTTACACCTAAGACGTCATTTTCATATCCAGTGTCATGAAGCTCTTTGCCTATATTTCCTTTTAACAGTTTTTGAATTTTAGGTTTTACATGTAAATCTGTGACCCAATTTGAGTTAATTTTTGTGTATGGTGTAAGGCAACTTTATTTTTTTGCATATGGATATCCAGTTTCCCCAGCACCATTTGATGAGGAAACTATCCATTCTCTATTGTGTGTTCTTGGCATCCTTGTCAAAGAACAGTTGAATATATATGCATTGGTTTATTTCTGGGGGCTCTACTCCATTCTATTGATCTATATGTCTGTATTTATGCCATCAACACACTGTTTTGATTATTGTCATAATCCAAAATACAGAATTTTTTAAAAATAGCTTTGTAGTAAGTTTTGAAAATCGAAAGTGTGATGCCTCTAGTTTGGTTCTTCTTTCTGAAGATTATTTTTTCTATTCAGAGTCTTTCATGCTTGCATATGAATATTAGATTCGCTTTTTCTATTTCTGTGAGAAGTGACACTGGAATTTTGATAGGGATTGCACTTAATCTGTAGATTGCTTTGGGTAATATGGATATTTTATTTTCTATTTATTTATTTTTTCAGGGTACTTCATAATAATCTATAAAGGTACTGGAAAATAATGTATGAGGGTACTTCAAAAAGTTCATAAAAAGATTCGTATTGCCTTTAAATTCTATTTTTTCATGTAGTTGATGAGTGCTATATAATTGATGAGTCAATTACATCTTGTCAGTTTTGTGTGTGGGGGGGGTGAATTTATTTATTTATTTTGATCTCCCACCAATAAGTGAGAACATATGGTATTTTTCTTTCTGTGCCTGACTTGTTTCCCTTAATATAATTCTCTCAAGGTCCATCCATGTTGTTGCAAATGGCAGTATTTCACTCGTTTTTATAGCTGAGTAGTATTCCATTGTGTAGATATACCACATTTTCCGTATCCACTCATCCGATGATGGACATTTGGGCTGGTTCCAACTCTTGGCTATTATAGAGTGTTGAGATGAACATTGGGGAACAGGTATATCTTCAACTTGATGATTTCCATTCCTCTGGGTATATTCCCAGCAGTGGGGTAGCTGGCTCGTATGGTAGATCTATCTGCAATTGTTTGAGGAACCTCCATACCATTTTCCATAGAGGCTGCACCATTTTGCAGTCCCACCAAAAGTGTATGAGAGTTCCTTTTTCTCTGCAACCTCACCAGGATTTATCATTCAGAGTCTTTGAGATTTTAGCCATCCTAACTGGGGTGAGATGGTATCTCAGTGTAGTTTTGATTTGCATTTCCCGGATGCTGAGTGACTTTGAGCATTTTTTCATATGTCTGTTGGCCATTTGTATATCTTCCTTAGAGAAATGCCTACTTAGCTCTTTTGCCCATTTTTTACTTGGGTTGCTTGTTTTTTTCTTGTAAAGTTGTGTGAGATCCTTGTATATTCTAGATATTAATCCTTTGTCTGATGTATACATTGCAAATATTTTCTCCCACTCTGTTCGTTGTCTTTTAACTCTGTTAATTATTCTTTTGCTATGCAGAAGCTTTTTAGTTTGATATAATCCCATTTGTTTATTTTTCCTTTGGGAGCCCGTGTTTTGGGGGTAATATTCATGAAGTCTGTGTCCAGTTCTACTTCCTGAAGTGTTTCTCCTATGTTTTCTTTAAGAAGTTTTATTGTTTCAGGGTGTATATTTAATTCTTTAATCCATTTTGAGTTGACTTCAGTGTATGGTGAAAGGTATGGGTCTAGTTTCATTCTCCTGCATATTCATATCCATTTCTCCCAGCACCATTCGCTAAAGAGGCAGTCTCTTCCCCAGTGCATAGGATTGGTGCCTCTGTCAAAGATCAGATGGCTGTCAGTGTGTGGGTTGATATCCGGATTCTCTATTCTATACCATTGATCAGTGTGTCTGTTGTTATGCCAGTACCATACTATTTTGGTTATTATAGCTTTGTAGTACAGTTTAAAGTCAGGTAGTGTTATGCCTCCAGCTTTATTTATTTATTTTTTTTTTGCTCAGCATTGCTTTGGCTATGCGTGGTCTTTTGTTATTCCATATAAATGTCTGGATAGTTCTTTCCATTTCTGAGAAAAATGTCATTGGAATTTTGATGGTGATTACATTGAATTTGTATATCACTTTGGGTAGTATGGACATTTTCACTATGTTGATTATTCCAATCCAAGAACATGGAATATCTTTCCTTCCTCTTGTATCTTCTCTAATTTCTCTCGGCAGTGGTTTGTAGTTCTTATTACAGAGATTTTTCACATCCTTAGTTAACTCAATTCCTAAGTACTTTAATTTTTTGGTGGCTATTTTAAATGGGCAAGATTACTTGATTTCCCTTTCTGCATGTTCATTATTGGCAAATAGAAATGCTACTGATTTTTGTGTGTTGCTTTTGTATCCTGCTACTGTGCTGAAATCATTTACACCTCCTAGAGATTTTTGGAGAGGTTTTAGCCCATTCGATATATAGGATCATGTCATCTGCAAACAGGGACAGTTTGACTTCATCTTTTCCAATCTGGATGCCCTTTATTTCCTTCTCTTCTCTGATTGCTCTGGCTAGTACTTCCAATACTGTGTTGAATAGGAGTGGTGAGAGTGGGCATCCTTGTCTAGTTCCTGTTCTTAAAGGAAAAGCTTTCAGCTTTTCCCCATTCAGGATGATATTGGCAGTGGGTTTGGCATCTATGGCTTTAATTATGTTGAGATACTTTCCCTCTATACCTAACTTATAGAGGGTCTTTGTCATGAATGAATGTTGAATTTTATCAAATGCTTTTTCAGCATCTATAAAGATGATCATATTGATATGGTGTATCACATTTATTGATTTGCATATGTTGAATCAACCTTGCATCCCTGGGATGTATCCCACTTGATTGTGGTTTATAATTTTACGTATGTGTTGCTGTATTCTGTTTGCTAGTATTTTATCAAGGATTTTTGCATCTATATTCATCAAGGATATTGGCCTGTAGTTTTCTTTTTTGGTTAAATCTTTACCTGGTTTTGGTATCAGGATGTTTTTTGCTTCAAATGAGTTTGTGAGATTTGCGTCTGTTTCAATCTTTTGGAAAAGTTTCTAAAGAATTAGTGTCAATTCCTCTTTGAATATTTGGTAAAATTCTGCTGTGAATCCATCTGGTCCTGGGCTTTTCTTTGTTGGTAGCCTTCTGATAACAGCTTCAATCTCCTTTATTGTTATTGGTCGGTTCAGATTTTCTACGTCTTCATGACTCAGTTTTGGGAGCATGTGTGTGTCCAGAAATTTATTCATTTCCTCCAGATTTTCAAAATTTTTGGCATATGGTTCTTTATAGTAGTCTCGAATGATTCTTTGTATTTCAGATGAATCAGTTGTAGTATCACCTTTTTCATTTCTAATTTTTGTTTTTTGAAATATCTCACATCTTTTTCTAGTTAGCCATGCTAATGGTTTGTCAATTTTATTTATCTTTTCAAAAAACCAACTATTTGATTCATTGATCTTTTGCATTGTTTCTTAGTTTTCAATTTCATTCAATTCTGCTCTGATATTAATGATTTCTTTCCGTCTGCTAACTTTAGATTTGGATTGATCTTCTTTTTCTAGTTCTTTAAGGTGAAGCGTTAGGTTGTTCACTTGTCATCTTTCCATTCTTCATAGGTGAGCATTTAATGCAATAAATTTCCCCCTTAGTACTGCTTCTGCAGTATCCCACAGGTTTTGGTATGATGTACCAGTATTTTCATTAGTTTCAACAAATTTTTTGATTTCCAGTTTGATTTCTTCTTGGACCCATATGTCATTAAGTAAAATGCTGTTTAATTTCCATGTGTTTGTATAGTTTTCAGAATTTCGTTTGTTATTGATTTCTAATTTTAATCCATTTTGGTCTGAGAAACTACATGGGATAATTCCAATTTTTTTGAATTTATTGAGACTTGATTTGTGACCTAATATCTGATCTATCCTGGAGAATGATCCATGTGCTGATGAGAAGAATGCATATTCTGAGGTTGTTGAATGGAATGTTCTGTAGATATCTGCCAAGTCCAATTGGTCTAGTATTTTGCTTAGATCTTGTGTTTCTCTGCTGATTCTTTGCCTAGATGATCTGTCCAATATTGACAGTGGGGTGTTCAGGTCCCCTGCTCTTATGGTATTAGTGTCTATTTCCTTCTTTAGGTCTTATGGAGTTTGCTTTATAAATCTGGCAGCTCAAAAATTGGGTGCATATATATTTATGATTGTTGTGTCTTCTTGATGGATCAATCCTTTTATCTTTACGTAGTGTCCCTCTTTGTCTCTTTCTAAGGTTTTTAGTTTAAATTCTATTTTATCAGATAAGAATAGCTACTCCAGCTCATTTTCCTTTTCTGTTTGCATGGTAAATCTTTTTCCGTCCTTTCACTCTTAGTCTATGTGAGTCTTTATGGATGAGGTGGGTCTCTTGAAGGCAGCATATAGTTGGATCCTCCTTCTTAATCCAGTCAGCCAGTCTGTGTCTTTTGATAGGGGAATTTAAGCCTTTTACATTGAGAGTTGTTATTGAAAAGTGTGATTTATTCCTAGCATTTTATTGAATATTGTTTGGTTGTCTTAGGTGTCTTTTCTTCCTTGCTTTCTGATTTACTGGTTTTTTTTCTGTGTTTGTTCATTCCTTAGGTTGTAGATAGCCTTTTTGTTTGTTTGTTTGTTTTCTCTTCATGAATGCCATTTTTATTGTGCTAGTAGTGGGTTTTGATTTTTCTTGGTTTTTTATGGCAGTGGTAGTTATTTTTCAGGAATGAAGCCCAGTACTCCCTTGAGAATTTCTTGTAAGGGTGGTCGTGTGGTGGTGAAATCCCACAGTTTTTGTTTGTCTGAGAAATATACTATTTGCCCTTCATTACGGAAGGATAGCCTTTCAGGGTAGAGTATTCTTGGTTGGCAATCTCTGTCTTTTAGTATTTTAATATGGATATTTTAATGATATTAATTATTCTATTCCCTGAATATGGGATATATTTCTGTTTATTTGTCTTATTCAATTTCTTTCATCAATGTCTTATAGTTTTCAGAGTACAAAACTTTCACCTTGTATTAGCCCATTTCTGTTCTTTATAACAAAATACTTGGAACTGAGTAATTTTTATGAAAAAGATTTTTTTTTTGCCTACAGTTTCTGAGGCTGGGAAGTCCTATATCCAAGGAACACATCTGGTGGTGGTGACAGTGACCCAGGGGTCTCACATTGCAAGATGGTGGAAGCAGAGATAAAGAGAGAGAGACAGACTCTCCTCTTCTTTCAAAGCTCTCAGAACCATGCCCCTGACCACCATTTTTAATCCATTCACTATGCCATGGTCTCACAAACCAATCACCTCATCCAGGCTCCACCTTTCAATTATCATAATAGCATTTCCCTTCTCTTACCAGTCACAGTGGGGGCTAATTTTCTAATACATAAATCTTGGGGGACACAATTCAAGCTTCAATGAGTTTGGGTGGACATAATTAAATCCACTACACTCCTCTTTGGGTAAATTTACTTCTAAATATCTTATTCTTTATAATGTTAATATAAATTAGATTATTTTTAATTTCTTTTTTCGACAGTTCATTGTTAGTGTATAGAAACACAACTGAATTTTCTGTGTTGGTTTTGTATTCTGCAATATTTTTAATTTGTTTATTAGTTCTATCACATTTTTTGGTGGAATTCTTAGGCTTTTCTATATCTTAGAAGTTCTTCCTTGCTTCCTTTATTTATTTATTTATTTATTTATAAAACTAGACCTTTATCACTATATGTATTATAAATGCCTTATACAGCTACAGGTCTTTTCCCAATTTCATAATGACATTTTTTATAAACAACACTGAAGTAAAATGTTGATTAAATGGACTACATTAACATTTAAAACTTTTTAGGGACTCATGAATTTAGTTGGACAAAAATCCTGAAAAACATATTAGTAAATCAAACCCAACAGCATATTAAAAGAATTACTCATCATGACTAATTGGGATATATCATGGGAATGCAATGTGATTCAACATAAGAAAATCAATCAATGTGTATACAGCACATTAATGGAACAAAGAAAAAAAGCACATGATTCTCTTAAATGATGCAAAAAAGAAGGGATGTGACAAAAAATCAAATGCACTTTCATGATAAAAACTCTCAGAAAACTAAGAATAGAGTGAAGTATCAACATGATAAAGGGAATTTACAAAAAAAAAAAAAAAAGCCATATCGAACATACCTTGTGGTGAATGATTAGAAGTTTTCTCTCGGGAAGCTCCACAGACACCACATGCCCTGTGCTGCTGGCACGTGACTCAGCAGGTAGGCCTTGCTGCAGCAACCCAACTCCATTCTCAGCCCACTCGAGTGCATGTCCAGCAGGGAGGCGTCCAGCTGGAGAAGAGGAAGCTCCACAGAGACCACACACCCTGCGGTGCAGGCGTGCGACCCAGCAGCCTGGCAGAGTGCAATCTGATCAGAGAGGTGGCTCTACAGAGAGGCCCAAGAGCAAAGGCAACCATACACATAAGGCAATAGTGGCCAACTGAGCAGACACTGAGGTAGCCATACCAAATTGGCAACCCCACAAACATCATAGCCAGATAATAGTTTCAAACCAGTGGACTGTGAAACCCCTTGCCACAGTGACTAAACATCAAAGGAAAGTTACCAGAAATATGAAAAATCAAGAAAGTACACCACCAAGGGGTAATAACTCTCAAGCTCTAAATCCTATAGAACAAGAAGTTCCTGAAATGTCTAAAAAGGTATTTTGAGTGATAATTCTAAGGAAGCTAAATGAGATACAAGAAAATTCAGCTAGACAACATGATGAAATGAGGAAAAGTATACAGGACCTGAAAGAAGAAATGTACAAGGAAATCAATGTCCTGAAAAACAATGTAGCAGAGCTCGCCAAGCTGAAGAATTCAGTCAACGAAATAAAAAACATGACAGAGTTTAACCAGAGGCTTGCAGAATCAGAAGAGAGAACATCAGATGTTGAAGATGAGCTGTTTGAAATAACACAGGCAGACAAAAAATAAAGAAAAAAGAATTAAAAAGATTTAAAAAGTCTAAGAGAGAAATCAGACAAACTTCAGCACTCAAATATCCAAGTCATGGGTATTCCAGAAGAGGAGGAAAAAGGAGATTGCATTGAAAACATATTCAACAAAATAGTAGCAGAAAACTTCCCAGGTATTGGAAAAGCCACAGATCTTCAGATTCAAGAAGCTCAAAGATCCCCAAATGTATTCAACCCAAAATGGTCTTCTCCAAGACGTGTTATAGTCAAATTGGCAAAACTCAAAGACAGAGAGAATCTTAAAAGCTGCAAGAGAGAAGAGTAAAATCACGTATAAGGGAGCCCCAATTAGACTAACACCAGACTTTTCATCACAAACTCTGAAAGCCAGAAAGGAATGGGATGATGTATTCAAAATGCTAAAAGAGAGAGATTGCCAGCCAAGAATACTCTACCCCGCAAGGCTATCCTTCTGAAATGAAGGGCAAATAGTATATTTCTCAGACAAACAAAAACTGCGGGAGTTCACTACCACATAACCACCCTTACAAGAAATTCTCAAGGGAGTACTGACTTTGATACCTGAAAAACAACCACCACTGCCATAGAAAACCAAAAAAAATCAAAACCCACTAGTATGATAAAAATGGCATCAATGGAGATAAAACAAACAAACACCAAGTCTATCTACAACGCTAGGAACCAACAAATCCCAAAAACAAACAGTAAATCAGAAAGAAAGGAAGAGAAGACACTTAAGACTTCCAAAATATAAGCAATAAAATTCTTGGATTAAATCAACACATTTCAATAGCAACTCTTAATGTAAAAGGCATAAATTCCCCAAACAAAAGACACAGACTGGCTGACTGGATTAAAAAGGAGGATCCTACTACAAGCTGAATTCAAGAGACCCACCTCATATATAAAGACTCACATAGACTAAGAGTGAAAGGATGGAAAAAAATTTACCATGGAAACAGAAATGAAAAATGAGCTGGTGTAGCTATTCTTATATCTGATAAAGTAGACCTTAGACTAAAAACGAAAAAAAGAGATAACAAGGGCCACTACATAGTGATAAAAGGATTGATTCATCAAAAAGACATAACAATCATAAACATATACTTACCCAATGTCAGAGGAGCCAGATTTATAAACAAACTCTATTAGACCTAAAGAAGGAAATATACACTAATATGGTAATAGCAGGGAACCTGAACACCGCACTGTCAATATTGGACAGATCATCTAGGCAAAGAATCAGAAGAGAAACACAAGATCAAAACAACATACTGGACCAATTGGACTTGGCAGATATCTACAGAATATTCAATCCAACAATATCAGAATATTCTTTCTTTCATCTGCACATGGATCATTCTCCAGGATAGTTCACATATTAGGTCACAAATCAAGTCTCAACAAATTTTTAAAAATTGGCATTGTCCCATGTATTTTCTCAGGCCACAGTGTATTAAAATTAGTAATCAATAACAAATGAAATTCTGGAAACTATACAAACACATGGAAATCAAACAGCATTCTACTTAATGACATATGGGTCCAAGATGAAATCAAACAGGAAATCAAAAAATTTATTGAAACTAATGAAATCAATGATACATCATACCAAAACCTGTGGGATACTGCAAAATCAGTACAAAGGGGGAAATTTATCACATTAAATGCTTACTTCAGAAGGATGGAAAGATGGCAAGTGAACAACCTAACACTTCATCTTAAAGGACTAGAAAAACAAAAACAATCCAAAGCCAAAGTTAGCACATGGAAAGAAATCATTAAGATAACAGCAGAACATAATGAAATTAAAAGCCAAAAAAACAATACAAAAGATCAATGAATCAGAAAGTTGGCTTTTTGAAAAAATAAGTAAAATTGTCAAACCATTAGCAGAGCTAACTAAAAAAAAAGAGAGAAGATCCAAATATCAAAAATTAGAAATGTATAAGGTGATATTACAACTGATTCATCTGAAATACAAGGAATCATTCAAGAGTACTATAAACAACCACATGCCAACAAATTTGAAAATCTGGAGGAAATGGATAAATTTCTGGACACACACAAGCTCCCAAAACTGATCCAAGAAGACGTAGAAAATCTGAGCAGACCAAAAATAATAAAGGAGATTGAAGCTGTTATCAGAAGGCAACCAACAAAGAACAGCCCAGGACCGGATGGATTCACAGCAGAATTTTACCAAACATTCAAAGAGGAATTGACACTAATTCTTTACAAACTATTCCAAAAGATTGAAACAGACGCAAATCTCCCAAACTCATTCTATGAAACAAACATCATCCTGATACCAAAACCAGGTAAAGATACAACTAAAAAAGAAAGCTACAGGCCAATATCCTTTAAGAATATAGAAGCAAAAATCCTTGATAAAATACTAGCTAACAGAATACAGCAAAACATAGGTAAAATTATTCACCACAATCAAGTGGGACTCATCCCAGGGATGCAAGGTTCGTTCAACATATGCAAATCAACAAATGTGGTACACCATATTAATAAAATCAAAAACAAGGTCCATATGGTCATCTCTATAGATGCTAAAAAGCATTTGATAAAATTCAACACTCATTCATGACAAAGACCCTCTATAAGTTAGGTATAGTTGGAATGTATCTCAACATTATTAAAGCCATATATGACAAACCCACTACCAATATCATCCTGAATGGGGAAAAGCTGAAAGCTTTTCCTTTAAGAACAGGAACTAGACAAGGATGCCCACTCTCACCACTCCTATTCAACATAGTATTGGAAGTACTAGCCAGAGCAATAAGAGAAGAGAAGGAAATAAAGGACATCCAGATTGGAAAAGATGAAGTCAAACTGTCCCTGTTTGCAGATGACATGATCCTATATATCGAACAGGCTAACGCCTCTCCAAAAAAACTCTAGGAGGTGTAAATGATTTCAGCACAGTATCAGGATACAAAAGCAACACACAAAAATCAGTAGCATTTCTATTCGCCAATAATGAACATGCAGAAAGAGAAATCAAGAAAGCTTGCCCATTTAAAATAGCCACCAAAAAATTAAAATACTTATGAATTGAGTTAACTAAGGATGTGAAAAATCTCTATAATGAGAACTACAAACCACTGCTGAGAGAAATTAGACAGGATACAAGAAGATGGAAAGTTATCCCATGCTCCCGGATTTGAAGAATCAACATTGTGAAAATGTCCATACTACCCATAGTGATATACAAATTCAATGCAATCCCCATCAAAATTCCAATGACATTTTTCTCTGAAATGGAAAAAAACTATCCATACATTTATATGGAATTACAAAAGACCACGCACAGCCAAAGCAATGCTGAGCAAAAAAAATAAAGCTGGAGGCATAACAATACCTGACTTTAAACTATACTACAAAGCTATAATAACCAAAACAGCATGGTACTTGCATAAAAACAGACACACTGATTAAGGGAATAGAATAGATAATCCAGAAATCAACCTACACACCTACAGCCATCTGATCTTTGACAAAGGCACCAAGCCTATACACTGGGGAAGAGATTGCTTCTTCAGCAAATGGTGCTGGGAGAAATGGATGTCAATATGCAGGAGAATGAAACTAGTCCCATACCTTTCACCATACACTGAAGTCAACTCAAAATGAATTAAAGAACTAAATATATACCCTGAATCAGTAAAACTTCTTAAAGAAAACATAGGAGAAACACTTCATGAAGTAGGACTGGACACAGAGTTCATCAATATGAACCCAAAAGCATGGGCAACCAAAGGAAAAATAAACAAATGGGATTATATCAAACTAAAAAACTTCTGCACAGCAAAATAAACAATTACCAGAGTTAAAAGACAATGAACAGCGTGGGAGAAAATATTTGCAAAATATAGATCTGAAAAAGGATTAATATCCAGAATATACAAGGAACTCAAACAACTTTATAACGTAAAAACAAGCAACCCAATTAAAAAATGGGCAAAATAGCTAAATAGGCATTTCTCAAAGGAAGATACACGAATGGCCAACAGACAGATGATAAAATGCTCAACATCACTCAACATTCGGGAAATGGAAGTCAAAACCATACTGAGATACCATCCCACCCCAGTTAGGATGGATAATATCCAAAAGACTATGAATGATAAATGCTGGTGAGGTTGCAGAAAAAAAGGAACTCTCATACATTGCTGGTGGTGTATGCAAGGATACTTTGAGACTATGCAAATGTGCTTTTCCTCATGATACTTTTACCCACTATTTTTAGTATCTGTTCTTGATTCTTGCCTGAAACAATTATTACTAAAATAACTACTTCATAATTTATTTATTCCTTCTACATTTACTAGCTGGCATTTACGGTTAGAAAGAGCTTTCCTTATCCTCCATTTATTTGTTTTTCTCTATCATTTACATCATTAAGGACTCTGGGATTCTTATTTCATTCAATGGCTTACATTCAGCTATTATTATTATTAATTTTGCTGCTCAAATTGTCCCAGATTTGGCCAGGACAAGCCCCTTTAAGCTCATTTATGTGTTTTTCAGACATATATTTGTCATTCATTTTGGACTTCCTACTTTCCTTGTTCTTACAAGATGTTTCTGGCTCATCTTGAACATTCCCTGACCCAGAGCTAAATTTGCCATTTTTCCAAGGAACCCAAATTCCCTTTCATTGATAATGGTATTTAAAAATAAAGATTTGGGTTTTAATTGTGCTCCTTGCCACTTGAGTGTCATTGCTTTCAGCTCTTTTCAGCAATCTATATCTATATTCATATATGTATATATATATGTATATCTATAGCTGTCTCTATATTCACATCTACATCCACATCCATTTCCACATGCCTGTACCATTGCCTGTATCTATTCCTGTATCTATACCTACATCTACATCTATATCTGTATCTGTATCTATATCTATGTATTTAAGACATGAATTTGCACGGCAATTTCAATTTTGGTTTAACATTATCTGGCTCACTCCAGTGCTCTCCTTTTCCATATTTGCAGTTCTTTTTACTAACAGTGGTAAATGTGGTTTTCATTATCTACAGTATATTTACTGATTTGTTTAATTCTAGAACGTACAGAATATAGTTAAGGAATCACTAATACATACTACTGCAAAAGTCAAACCTACTAACTAGAATTCAATAATTGTTATTCTTTTTTTTTTTTTTTAGACCTAGTCAAAAGTCAAAATACTGTGCTCAAAAATTACTTGGTTAGTTGTTTTGTTTACCTGTCATTTTGTTTTGCTTTTCCCTTCATCGTGGTTATGTTACTAATTTGTAACACAGACTGATTTGTTTCTATTTGGATTCTATTTTAGGGATTTTCCGCATTCTTCTTTCTTTTCTTTTCTTTTCTTCTTTTTTTTTTTTTGTTCTGTTTCATTTAAATTCATTTTATATTTCAAGTAGTTAAATCTTTAACATAGTCCCAAGAGTCAACACTATACAAAATGATATACTCAGAGAAGTTTTACTCGCTCTACTCTCCCAACTCTTCCATCGCTTTCTCTCTTTTCCTCCATAAGTTATCAATCTCAGCAGTTTTTAGTTTACTTTTCCATTTCTTCTTTCGAAAATTAGAAAATACACATATATATGTCTATATTCCTATTTTCTGTTTTTCATACACAAAAGGAAACAACCAGCACACGTTTCTTTGTATTTGTTCTTCCTGCATGACAATATATCATGGAAATCACTCTATATCAGTTAAAATAAACCTTCCAATGAAAAACTCCACTCTGTGTATGTACAATAAATTATTTATTTAATCTTCCACTTATAGAAACTTACATTGTTTCCAATATTGTTCAATAAGAAAAAAAACATGTGAGCACAAATAAAATTGTGTCTTTTCCTTAGCTTTTCACTTTCTCCTTCTTCTCCTCCTACTGGCATTTTTGGAGTGTACCCTCTGACTAAATTTCTAAAAGTGGCACTGCTGAGTCAAAATGGAAAGGCATAAAAACATTTTTTAGATTTTGTCAAATTCCCCACCATAATTATACTATTGTACTGCTCTGCATTCCCACTGGCAGCTCACATAAGAGAGCTCCTGTTCTCCATAGATTTGCCAACAGAGGGTGGTGTTGAGCTCTCAAATTTTTGGCACTTGACGGGTGAGAAATTGTATGTCGGTGTGGTGAATTAACATTTTTTTCATTATAAGCAAAATTTAGCATCTTTATGAACCATTTTTGTGTCTCTTTAAAATTATTTTAAAATTCAAAATTGTTCGTGTCTTTTCCAATTTTTATTGGTTTATTTAATATTTATTTTATAGTTTGTTAAACTTCATCTTTTAGATTTATTTATTAGGATATTAATCATTTATTTGTAACATAAGTGCAAATATTTTCCCAAGTAGTCATTTGTCTTTTGACTGTACTCATGTTTCTTTTTCTTTTCTTCCTTTTCTTTCTTTTTCTTTTTATTTGTCATGCAATTTTTTAAAAATTTTAAGCAGCAGAATTTACACTTTCTTTTATTGTATCTGGACTTTGAGTCATAGTTTAGACAGTCGGTTTTTCAGAAGTTTGGATAAGCTACTAGTGCATTATTTTCTCAAAGAGTTTTTGTTGGAGGGTGGAAGGGAAGCAGCAGCCATTTGTAAATGACATATGCTGGTCTGCTGACTGACTTCATTGTCCTAAAGCAGCGTCTAGACTTGCAATTAGTTTAGCTGACTTGAATTTTCTTTTAGTTTTTCTGACTCCTGGGCCAGCTTGTGCTCATGCATTTACAGCCTGTCTCTGATCTTTTCCTAACTGCATGCCCTGTGGACTTCATGCTCCAACATCAGATGTGGAGAGATAGCATTAAAAAGAATGCTTATCCAGTTCCCGTGGCTGGGAAATCCAAATCCCTGTAGTGAATCTCTCTTTCTTTTTCTATCTCTGTCTGTCCCATTGTGTCTCTTGGCCTTTGTCTCTGTCTCTCTGTCTCTCTGTGAGATCTATCCATGTATCTATCTACCTATCCATCTGTCAATCATCTAGATAATCTTCTATGCATCTGCTTTTCTGGATGAGCTCTTATTGATAGAAAAGTGGTTTTCATTGGTACATTATTTTGTGGAAATGCTGCAAGAATTATCCCTGTTTGAAGATTCACAACAGATGTTACATTAAAGTCTCTAAAACAATCTGGAATAAAGAAAACTTTTACTATATTCATTGCAGCATTGCCACACTTTCTTGACTTACTAAGAAAACTATTGACCTAGAATGGATTTATATATCATACAGATATTTTTCCAAATAGAATTTTTGTGGGAATATATATTCTCTCTCTCTCTCTCTCTCTCTCTCTCTATATATATATATATATATATATATATACACACACACACATATATATATGTATATGTGTGTGTGTGTGTGTGTGTGTGTGTGTGTGTGTGTGTGTGTGTGTGTGTGTGTGTGTATCCTGAAGCAATATTCCAATCCAGGTAAGACTGGGTTAATTATAAAAGAGTTATTTTTAGTACTTCTCAATGTTGAATCATAAATGCCATAAATTTTGGATAGACTTTCTTATTAACAAAACTAAGCCTTTCCCTAAAGATTCATTTCTTTTGGTCCATGATCAATAATGCTCAAAAACGAATCACTATTAATTTGCCTATCACTTTTCCATTAGTATTAACAGAATACACAATAACTAGGAGGATTTGGTACTGATCATGTGTTCTGGCTGTTCACTTCACATAGACAACCAGCCAAGAGGGCAAGTGGGAATTGAAATTAATTCCAAGCTCTACCAAACATCATTTATTTCAAGGTGCAGGGCAGCATCTGCCTGGAATAAGGAGCATCTTTTCTTTTTTTTTTACATTTTATTTATTTTTTATATTTTATTTAATTTTTTAATTAATTAATTTATTTATTTAGAATATTCATGAGATACAAAGCTAATTGTTACCCTTCCTGCCCATGATGTGAGAACCAGATTCATACCGGGGGCATACTCATTACCAGAAATTACTATTGAACCGCTTGTCCCCACCCAATTATCCCCCAACCTTCCTTGCCCTCCCCCTCTCCCTCCCATTCCAATTTGTAGCCCTAGGAATGTTCCCTCCCTCTGTGAGACCATGGCACTACTGTGGTCTTTCTTTCCTTCCTTCCTCTCTTAGCTCCCACATATGAGTGAGCACATGCTGTATTTATCCCTCTGTACTTTGCTTGTTTCACTCAACATAAGCTTCTCCAGGTTCATCCATGTTGTTGCAAATGGGAGTATTTCTTGTTTATGGCTGAGTAGTATTCCATAGTGTATATATACCACAGTTTCCTTATCCAGTCATCCATTGATTTGACTTTTAGGTTGGTTCCATATCCTGGCTGTCCTAAACAGAGCTGCAATAAACATGGAAGTGCAGGTATCCCTTTGACATGATGATTTCCATTCTTCTGTATATATACCGAGAAGAGGGATTGCTGGATCATATGGAAGACCTATCTGTAGTTGTTTGAGAAATGTCCATTTTCTTTTCCATAGTGTTTGTAGTAATTTACAGTCCCACCAACATTGCAGCCATGTTCCCTTCTCGCCACACCCTCACCAGCATTTGTTATTCACCTTGTTTTTTATCATAGTCAGTCTAGCTGGAGTGAGGTGATATCTCAATATGGTTTTAATTTGCATTTCCTTGATGACTAGTGATGGTGAGCATTTTTTCATACATCTGTTGGCAATTTGTATGTCTTCCTTTGAAAAACGTCTTTTCAGCCCTTTGCCCATTTTTAATTGAGTCATTTATTTTTTTACTGTATAATTGCTTGAGTTCCTTGTATATTCTAGATATTAATCCCTTGTCAGATGCATAGTTAGCAAAAAATTTCTCCCTCTCTGTAAGTTGTCTTTTCACTCTTTTAATTGTTTCCTTTCCTGTGCAGAAACTTTTTAGTTGATATAGTCACATTTGTTTATTTTTTCTCTTGCTGCTTGTGCTTTTGGGCTCATGTTCACAAAGCCTGTGCCCTGACCTAACTGCTGAAGTGTTTCACCTATATTTTCCCTTAGTAATTTTATAGTTTTGGGTCTTTTACCTAGGTCTTTAATCCATTTTGAGTTGATTTTAGTATATGGTGAAAAATGCGTATCTACTTTCATTCTTCTGCATATGGATATCCAGTTTTTCCAGCAACACTTGTTGAAGAGGCAATCTTTTCCCCAATGTAGATTTTTGTTGCCTTTATCTAATATCAGATGGCTGTAAGCCTGAGGAGTGATTTCTGGGCTCTCTTTTCTACTCCACTGGTCTGAATGTCTATTTTTATACCAGTACCATACTGTTTTGGTTACAACAGCTTTGTAATATAATTTGAAGTCAGGCAGAGTTATGCCACCAGCTTTGTTTTTTTTTTTAAGGAACATCTTTTCTAATTAGAACAAAGGTTCCTTCTGCACTCCAAGGTGCATGAATATGGGGATGTGCACTGGGAAAAGTGCCTATATCTAATCTCAACAAAGACAACATATTCATCTGTGTTGAATGCACCTAAAAAGTCTATTAATGATTTATTATTTTCCTTTTGCTGATAAGAAAATTGTGTTCTGAAGAAGGTAAATCATATGCTTATAACTTCATAGCTGGTAACCTGAGACCAAGCTGCATTTCTTTCTTTTCAACTTTAATGTCTTTTTACACTGTTGCCACTATTCACCGCACTTCTTCATGTATTACGTTTTTTTAATTATTTGTAACTATTTACTTCCTTGTGTATACTCTTTGAAATGTAGATTATGATTCCACTGTGACAAATAGGAAGTGAATGTTTTATTCTACTGTATATTGTTCAAATGTTACTATGTATATGTAATTTTGAAGTTAATTCTATAATTTTATTTTGAAAATTTATTCTCCATATTTTATTGTTTCCCCTAAGCTTCTGTTTTTCTTAGCAGCTTTATAACTATCTGCAACCAATCATGGAATAGAAAAATGAGAGTCCTCTATAAAATTTCTAAGCCATATGATGTTACAAGGTACAATGTTGCCATATGTCATGACTATACATAGCAAGATGTGCATTAAAGATAGTTTTATTATTGCAATATTGAAATAGTGCCCATTTGTATTCCACATTATTGAAGTAACATTATACATTTTAATAAACATTTCTACACATAATTATCTAGTTTCCCTGTCCCCTAAAATGTGTGATCCCTTTATTTATTGTCTAAATAATGAAAAAGCAGCGATTTTTTTAAAGGACCCTAAATAGAAAATATTTAATAAATGAGCAGTTAACAAATGTGTGGACTAATCACTAGGTGGCAGACAACTGGATATTTTGGGAATATGAAAACATAAGTAGACAGTTTTCAATAAAAAGTGGAAACTGATAAAAAAGCATAATACTAATAAAAGAGGTAAAATAATGCAAGTTTCTATTTCAACACATTTTCATCTTCCCAAATATGTCATGATCCTTAGAAAGCAAATAAGGGTACCACATTGATTGCTCTGTGAAATGTTAAATCATGTGATTCAGTTTTAACATTTAAGGCTTCATGAAAGAAAATGCTTAAATCATGTCAGTCAAAACACCATGTGGTATAAATGTAAAACAGGGTATATTGAGAAAACTTTCAAGCAGAGAAGTGGTAGAGCCAACACATTTCCTTGAACTCTCCCTGACTGGGCAAGGGTCTGCACACACCACATTGTACTACATAGGAGGAACTTCACTCATAAACCTCTAAATATCTATATATTTATAAGGGTCAGGAGAAATCTATGTAAATAAGTAATAGACAATTCCCTGGTCAGGGAAGTGGACTTGTTAGAAAAAGGGAGTTCCGGGAGCCTCATAACTGGTATCAACCTGTTATTCTGATGAGTTAATTCAGACTATTTAAGTCCCTCTTCTATACCAATAAAGGAGGGAGTGAAATTAACCACCAAACTCTCCAGATTTGATGCTCCTTATGTATTTAATCAGGGCATCTTGAAAATTCAGTAGGATAGATCTATGGCTTACAGATAAAATGGTATATCCATCGTTGTAATGTATAACTTTTTTTTTGGGGGGGGGGCTTTTTTTTCCCTTTTTTCCCACTTGTCCAAGATTTTTGCCTTCCCTCTAGAAAGAGATGTATTTTTACCCCTTTGGGAAATCAAATTTCATAAGGTTTTTATTAGGCTATTTCTTCCCTCAACATTTTCTTCCTCCACTTCCTGGGCAACAATTGAGCCAGTGATTGCTACAAGACCAGGTATACCCAATAAGTTTTCCCTGGGACAATTTCCCCCAGAGCTATTACAGGCAAAGATCCTCTTTCTGATGGAGATGTTAAGCTGGAGACTATGAATCTAGGGCAGCCAGCAGCAATTCCTACCTCCTTAAGAGAAAATCTATATAATAAGAAAACCAGTGGCAAGATTTGGAGGGAGAGAAGAGAGAGAACTAATGGCATTGTTTAAATTTTATATTTAGTTATGACTGAACCCAAGTCTACATTCTTTCTGTGTAGGTGTAGTGGACTGAATTATGTCCCCACAAAACTCCCTGAAGTTTGAATTATGCCCCCCAAGTATTACGTATTAGAAACTTAGCCCCCACTGTGACTGTTAAGAGGGTGGGAAATCCTATTACAGTAATTAAAAGGTGGAACCTTAGAGAGGTGATTGGATTGTAGGATCATGCAGTAGTGAATGGATTAAAAATGGTGGTCAAGGGCGTGGTTCTGAGGGCTTTAAGAGGAGAGTCTGTCTCTCTCTGCTTCCACCATCTTGCAATGTGAGACCTCTGGTTCACTGATGCCACCACCAGATGGACTTTGGACTTCCCAACCTCAGAAACTGTAAGCAATAAATGGTTTTTTTTTCTTTATAAATCACCCAGTTCCATGTATTTTGTTACAAGCAACAAAAACAGACCAATACAATAGGTAAATCAATTCCCATATCATCTAAAATTAATTTGCATTGAATTACTCTTTTTTGCACATGAACAAACCATAAATGGGATTAATAATGAAAAAAACTGCTACTCCCACTTTTAGTTATCAGAATTAACTATTCCCATTCTCGTAGACAGCATGAGACTCACAGTTCCAACTTTTAGGTAATTGATGTACACATTTTATTATATTAGTTTTATGACCAACCAAAAAAATTAGTGTACTTTTCTAAGAGTGGATTATTCACTACTGGAAAGGCCAAAAACAAAAAACAACAACTATATCTCAACACTTGAAGAGAGTAAAAAAAAAAAAAAAAAAAGGAGAGAGAGACTGAAAGAATACTACAATATAACAATACCAGAAATAGCACCAATAGTATCATCAGCCACAACATCTTCTATATGAATTTCATTTGTACCTTTTCACTTGAAAAATGTTATATAAAGAGAGCATTAAACCTTTTACAACCTTAAGGGGGAAAAAGACTACTGATAATATATTCTGTTTACTTTTGCACAGTATTCTAGTTGAAAATTTAGAAAAAATGTTCTTATATAATTAAGTTTCTATTCTTTACTCCACAAATCTAAGATAACTATCATCTATCTGTCTTATTATCTATATTTTTCTTATAAAAAGAACGCTGTTAGACATGTGGGATATAAGGAAAAATGTGATGTTTCTAGTGCCGTTTATTTGATTATTTATTTCTAAAGTTCATAAACTTTAAGAGGCTTTAATGACATTGTAGATTTTTTAATACTGCAGATTTAAGTGATTAGAAACAGTATTTTAATTTTCTCTTCTGATCTATGTTTTACTGATTCTGTTCAGAGTTAATTAGAAATAGCTTAAAAGCAGTAATGAATAAAAGTTTTATTTTTATTAAAATTATGCTGAAGAGTTAGAATATAGTGCAGACTTTTTAAATTACGATGTCTGGTGAACAGAGAATCTATATCTAGGTCACTTTTACCAATTAAAGAGATATATACTAGATATATATGTTAAATGGATTGTGTTCTGCTGTAAAATATTTTATTTTACTTCTGGGTTTAATTATAAGTCAAAGAAAAATTTCAAAAATATTTATTGCATCTGACACATTGAAACTTTAAAGGCATTCAAGAATTTAGTCATTTCTTTTTATCATTGCATATGCTTTTAAAATTATATTGATTAAAATTTTAAATACTTATAAAATTTTATTCATTCATTCTGTTAAATGTTTTCTAAGCTATCAAAAGTGTTCTTTTAAAAGAATGTTTGTCTTTTTTAGTTATAAGGTAATCAAGAATCAGAAATCTTCCAAAACACTTCAATGACTACAATAGGAATGAGTTGAATATGTGCTTGTCCTTTCATGCCCAGCATCCATTTTCCCATTTTATAAAAGCAACACTTCAATTTTCTTTTGGATAACTTGGACTTGCTACAGAACACTATTTTGCTGGGGGCCCAACCCAAATCTAGCAGCCTTTTGTCTTGTCTACTATATGAGCCAAAGCTGTGTCCCTAGGTGTGGAATATGTTTCCTACCAAATCTGAAGAAGTTCACCAGGTTTTTCACTTGCTTCTTCATGATAGGTGGCTCATGATGTAAAGAGTCCTTTTTTATTTTGTAAGGTATGTCCTGGCTTAGGATCCATAAAAATCATTTAGATATGGCTCTCTCCGGAATCTTTCTTGGATTAATATCCCATCCCCTGGAGTCTATGTGTTTTACCAGCATCTTCATTGTGATAGTCACCTCTTGATCATTCTGCTTGATCAACATAATATCATTGATATAATAAATCAAGTGATGTTTTGTCGTATATTTAGACATTCCAGACTCTTCAGACAATATTATAACAGAGAGGAGTAGTTAAAATAGCCCTGAGACAAAACCGCTAATGAATTCATTTGTCTGTTCCACAGAAGTTCAAATTGTTACTGATCTTTGTTTTTACCTGATTAAAATAGAAAGAACACATTTCCCCACCAAATGGTCACATACCACGTACCTGAGGTAACAATGATATCGTGTCCAGCACAGAATCTGCAACTGAGGCTACTGCAGTCTGCAGTTATTCTCTTGAATCCATCCAGTTTTTGCAAGGGCCAAATCAATGAATTAGACAGAAATACAACAGGGACCACTAACTTTATAGACTTTAGTTCCATATGGTAGCAGTACTTTTGATTATTCCTTCCAGATGCATTAGTGCTTTTTATTTTTTCTTAGTTTTGTTTTTGTGGCTAGCCAATATGAGATTCGAACCTGTGACCTTGAGGTTACAAGGCTGCACTCTAACCAACTGAACTAACCGACCAGCCTATCTTAGTGCCTTTGATGTACTCTTTTGGCCAGGGAGGAGAAGCAGTTTCAGAAGCTTCCATTTGGTTTTACTCACTCTAATAGGGCTTTCTTAAAAAATGTACTAAACTTAAACTACCAAAATATGAACATATTCCATAAAATGAAAAATATCATTGCCAATAAATTAATTACAACACCATATGCTGTGTTTTATTGTCAAATACTTTAAGTACCATGATGTTTCTTTAATTAAACATTTATTATATATGTAATTAGAAATATATATTGTGAAAAATGCCCTCTCCCATCCAATGCCAAAGGATGGACACAGAGGAACGAGGTACAGTGAAGTGAGACCTTAATTATGGCCTTATAAGGTTCAGGTATCTGAAGGGCAGGCAGACTAAAGAGGGCTGTAGCAAGCAATTTATTCCCTAGTGTGCAAGTCCCTCCCCCTACTTCTTCATTGGCTGAGAGTACTATGGAATGCACCATCTTCCCAGATGACTCCTAAGATTACCCCAATTTATTACTCCCTTGTAAGAAATTCGTCTCAGGGCTCAGGAGAAGCCCATGAAAAAGGCCCGCTGAAACCCTGTAAAAGGAGAAACACTAGGGAATGAAGAAAACAATAAAGGGCTAGTAACTCAATACCATCTCAAGGAGAGCTTTATCTGTTTAGTGACTCTCTGGGAGTGGGTTGGACCAGTCAGACAACTTTTGGGCTGGGCCTGAATCAGTTAAAAGACCCTCAGATAAGTTATGTCTGAAAATGAATCACTTAGATTATTTTCTTACATATATGTATTTTTTTAATTGTAGGAAGCTTCCTGAACTGGAGACTAAGCCCATTATAACTCTTACTTGGAAACCAAATTTACATAAAGGGTATTACGCATATATTAAAATAATTCCAATCCCCATTTAGGCATAGGGGTGTTTTATCTTCTGCAGAGTTTTCAAAAAATTTATCTTAAGAGTGCGTAATTATTTGGGGTATAATTTTTCTCTCATTTTATAATTTCAAAACACTTGAAATAACCTCATGAATCCTAGAGGCATTCAATGAATAGTTTTTGATGGGAGGTGTGGTTTGAAATAGTTTCAGAATGCCTGGTCTATGCTATCTACCCAAACACTTTAATATATATGGGTTAACAATAACGCAAGCCTGATTTCATTTTAATGGTACATTAGCTGTGTGAGCATGATTTATTGTGACAGAGTGTAAATTCACCTATTGAGTCTTTGGCAATAAATAATAAACAGGGTTTGTAATAGAGAACAATAA
Source organism: Cynocephalus volans (assembly GCF_027409185.1). Taxonomy (NCBI): domain Eukaryota; kingdom Metazoa; phylum Chordata; class Mammalia; order Dermoptera; family Cynocephalidae; genus Cynocephalus; species Cynocephalus volans. The sequence continues at coordinate 37,711,649 of NC_084478.1, read as the reverse complement.
AGAATTATGTTGATAGAGGCAGAATTGAAATAATGACAAAATATAGGAATCTACTATCAGACAACGTAATTAAACTTTAGCTGTGGGTTTCCTGAATTCTATTATTGTAAGATGGTTTGGTTGTGTGAGCATATAAGCTAGGAACAATTATTCTCTACTGGACAACACTGCTTCAATTTCTTATTATAAAACAGTGGCTATATAAATTTTGTTTAAAAGCATCAGACACATGTATTAAATTTTAGCACTAAAACCAAGAGTCATTTGGCAGGAAATCCAGTGACCAGAGAATGGAAACATCATCAGGACTGCAAAGCATTTGAGCGGCCTGCCAGGAGACACTCCTTCATAACTAGCTTTTGATTCACCTAAACTTGCACTGGACACACAGGAATTTATTTGGTTTGTTTCATACCAAATGTTTCACATCCAGTTGTTAGGCTGGCATATAGCAAGAATCAGTGGAATAGTCCACTGTCATCAGTCACCTGGAATATATAAATCTGCCATGAGAATGATAATGTTAATTCCAGTGGTGTCCCCCACAGCTATACTTCTCATCCAGAACACTGGGAGACCTGGGAATTCAAATCTCCCGCTGGCTTTACTATCCTCTGATTTTCATAAGCTTCCTTCTCTCCTCCATTAGAGAAATTCACATCCCATAAGTTTGTGGCACTTTTCACACCATTTTGAGAATTTTGGCACAATATTTAACTATATTAATTTTTAGTTTCTTCATCTATAAAGTAGAGATAAGACTCTTGTGAAGAAAACATGAAATGATGGATTGAAGCCTTTGCCAACAGTTCCTGGCACATGGTAAGAGCACAATGCATATTAAATCTTCAGTATCATTGCTTCTTCTGATAAACAACCATAACAATAGAGGCACAGTTATAACTTTTGGGACATCAGTTCAGTTTAAGAGACTCCCTTTTCTCCCTGAGGTTTTGCTGCTCCAACCCCTATATCTAGTCCTGTGGGAGGCTGAAACCATGGTAACAGTACACAGTGTGATTCTATGTACTATTGATTGGACCAATGTTGGACACAAGGCCTGAGCTGAGTTAATCAGATTCTCTCTCCTAGGAATGTGAAATTGACATGCAGTTAGGCTCTGAATGCTGGAATAGAAGAACTCTGTCTTATTTGCAGAAAGATGCAGAAAAAAAAAGATATTCAGGATTATAAGAATGAAGCAGATAAAGAAGCAAAAAGAATGGAACGGGGGAGGGTGACCTACATGCCTACAACTTTTCTAATCCCTCGTTCTGGTCTTCCTTTATGTGCTGGCTCCCTCTGAATTTTAAGAGAAACCCTAGTATCTATCCTATAAACACACATTGTTGCTTAAGTTAACTGGAGTTAGCCCCCATCACGTGCATTCAAAAGAAATTTAACTAAAGCAGAAAGTGAAACAATGCTCACCAGATTGTATTATTCATCAGCATTAATATTTAATATTCCTTCTATATTATTTTATTACAATATAATATCAAATTCTACGTGGCCAGTATGTAAAAGACTTAAATAAAACGTTTTAGCAGCCTTCCCTACTTAATTGGTTATACTTTAAATCTAAGTAAACAAATACATTTAAAACAATTTTTCTTCAGAGAAAATTGATAAATTCTGAGACCAAAGTAAAGTTTTTTTCTTGAAATATAAATAAAAAGTAAATTAGAATTGCTTCAAAAATATGTTAGCACTCTTTTTATTCTAAGGCAAGAAAAATATAACTTTATATATTTACCTAACAGAAAAAATTTACAAAGATTTAAATTATTACCTGTAACATACAACATATAAAAGCTGTTCTTTTTTTGTTTAGAAACAAAGAACTATGTCATAACTTCTTAGTAATATTAATTTAATAGCTGAATTATTTCTTCAAGTACTAACACATTTTGCCAAATTGACTCATTTTCATAACCCATTATCTTGGTATAGTTACTAAAATATTTAAATGGTGGTTAATGCAAAATGAGAGAAGAGGAAAACAGACTGAAAGTAATGTAGTTAAAGCAAGAAAAACACAGGGCTTGGAAAATGTTACCAAAAATAATGCAGTGAAAAAAAATATTGGAATGGGACTTCAAAAGAAAATTAAATTCAGTGTAGCAAAGAAAATCATGAGCATTTGTGAATATATGTGCAGAAGATAACTTCCACTGAGTTAAAAACCATGGTTCATATGCTGCAAGAGTGCTGAATCTTGCCTCTGTGTCATGGTAGGTTAGTATTCAAAGTGAAAACCCTAGAAAACCCAGTTGGAGACTAAATAATTCTCTGTTAAATAATCATAGATCTTGTTTAAGAGACTCAGCCCATCTAAGAAGACTATACGAAAAATAATGACAACCGCTGAGACCACTGAAGCTCTGTTCTAGGAAATAACAGAGCAAATCTCAGAGGAAATTTGGAATCCTATATGGGAAAGAATTCATAAAAAATTATTTGACAATAGTTCATACTTCATTATTTCTGGTATCATGTGGTAATGCAGGCTCCACAAAATAGAATTATTGAAGTTTATTTTATCCAAGACATAAAAAACAAACCCACATTGTTTTTCTGTTATGATGTATGCTTTTCTGAAATCTTTATTTCTTCCTCTTTACTTTCATAAACAGCATAGCAAGCAAAATAATATATTGTTATAATTTATAAGTATTATCATTCTATTGATTTTACATCATTACATTTTTTCATGTTAATATCTTTTCTAATATAATTCTGGCCTTTCTTCTAGATTTAATATTGCCAACTACCATATTTTTTGTACATGTGTTCCTGCTGCTGCAAGTTCCTTCACTCTCTAATTTGAAGTGTCCAATGTATTATAGGTTGGGGAGTCAGAAAAGCAAGCTACTGTAACTAGAATGTTGGGTAGTATATGAATACAGGTACCCTCTTTCAGCATTTGAGAGATTTTTTAGAGTTAATGTGTGTGCAAACAAATAATTAGGCTGAATTTTGACTTCTCAGAAAAAAAGCAATTTAATTTCTCTATCACTGCTTTATTAGAAAAAGTCTAACAAAAAAAACACTGAAGGTATACTGTGCTCATGTAGGGAATAATTTGCCAAAATTTAAAGAAAGAAAATCATACTAAACATTTGAACTCAGAAAATATGTTGTTTGAAATTGGATTCATTGTACAGTTTTTATCTGTGAACTTCTTAAAGACCACCTTCTACACCATAATAATACATGTGATGTGCATGACCCTATAGAATTGTTAGGACAAATCTATGCTGTGTGGCTCTTCAAAAAGAAGAGAACATCATTTCTTTGTGACTTTGTTAATGCCATGCCCATGCCCGCTCTTCTTTGTCTACTGGGTAGAGAATTCCCCTCAAGGAACTCAGGAGGTGGTGCCAAATGAAGTCAGTCTGTGCCTATCAATGTTAATTCTACCATATCGGGAAAAGGGTTGAAAAGTGCACCTAACCTCTGGCCCCTCGGACTTCGTCCAGTTTCAAGTGTTTGACGTAGATAAGTCACATTCTCTATACTTCAGTCTGTCACACTCTCTTATTTCAGTCTCCCCTTGCATCTCCCTGCTTTTTTTTTTTCCCTCAGAGCACTACTACTTTAGTCTGTTTTATTCTTCAGTACTCATTAGCTCCAGCAACAGTGAGAAGTCAGGTATGTCGCTCTTGTTTGAAATGTAGTAAAGATTATTTGGTAAATGTTTGTTGTTTAAAAACAAATAATCTAATTATTTAAAAAATGGGCAAAGGATCTGAAAGGATATTTTTCAAAGGAAGACATACAAATAGCCAACAGGTACATTAAAAATGCTCAACATCTCTAGTCATCAGGGAAATGCAAATCAAAACCACATTGAAATATCATCTCACCCAGTTGGACTGGCTATTATCAAAAAGACCAAGAATAACAAATACTGGTGAAGTTGGGGAGAAAAGGGGAACTCTTCTACACTGTTGTTGGGGCTTGGAATTAGTACAGCCATTATGGAAAACAGCATGGTGGTTTCTCAAACAGCTACAAATAGTACTATCATAGGATCCTCCAATCCCACTTCTGGATATATACCCAAAGGAAAGGAAATCATCATGTCGAAGGGATACCTGCACTCTTGTCTTCATCACAGCTGTATTTACAATAGCCAAGATATGGAACCAACCTAAACGTTCACCAATGGATGACTGCATAAGTAAAATGTGGTATATATACATAATGGAATACTACTCAGCCATAAAAAAAATGAAATTCTTCCATTTACTGCAGCATAGATGAGCTTGGAGAAAATCACAGTTAACTGAAATAAACCAGGCACAAAAAGAGAAATACCACATGTCCTCACTCATAAGTGGAACTAAGAAACAAAGAAAGACCACAATAAAATATTGAACTTTCAGAAGGAGAGAACAAACTTAAGGTTACTAGAGTTGGGAAAAGGAGAGGGGGAGGGGAATTAGAGAGTAATTGGGTAAGGGACACAAAGAATAATTTAATTTGTAATGATGAACATGCTAATAATATTGATTTGATTATCACATACTGCACACAAATATTGACAGTCAACTCTGCACCCCATAAATATGTATCATCAAGCATGTTTCAACTCAAAAAATAAACTAAAGTATTTTTTTTAATTAAAGATAAAAGCATCTGCAAGAACCTGGTCCATTAGAACCCAGTTCTAATGCCTCATGGCAAATGTCTTAATGGTAGTAGTTATTCTGATTTGAATAGATGAGGACACCACTTTTAATATTTTGGTAGATGTACAAAGATAAGTTCAACCCACATACTCCAGCTTTAGTGAAGCACATCTTCCCACAAAGAGGGATCTGCTTCAATGTTGCCAAAGTCTGCAGGACCCCAAATCACAAAACCTCAAAATACTAGTACAATATATAACATAATACAATATTATATATATATATATATATATAGCTTAATGAAGAAATAATTAATTTTAAGTTTCACAAAGTCATTCACAAAGGCTTCTTCAATTTAGTGGCTTCACATACATGCAGCTAAAGTTTTTCATTTAACATTATTCTTCTCTGTCAGTTACACAACGTCTATTGGATGTCAGTTGTATTACAGAAAACATCATATTCCAAAGATGCTTGCACGAGTGGGATGGTAAGAGTGAATAATGAGGTCTTAACTTATTTCCTCACATAAGGAAATTATATTACAATATAATATATTATATATAAATTATTATATCCTTATGTGCAATGAGGCTTTGCACATTACATCAAATAACCCAGATAACAGTCTCCAAATATAAACAGGTCCAGCCTCACAGTCATGTGACCTGACAACTTGACTCAATGTGTATCTCTGCTCTAAATATTCTAAAAAGGAATCTGTGTAGGAGTTTGTCACGATGCTTCACAAATGAAACGTCCTAAAAATACTGATTAGACATCATTCCTTCTCCCTAAATTTTCAACTCATCGAAGTTGTTAATACAAATTTTTTAATTTACTTTTCAACACTGTCCACTGAATTTGTTCATCATGAGACTGCTTTTTATTTCTTCCTCCACTATTCACTATCTTAGAGAAGCATATCTAGAATTTCTTCCTCTGCCTGCCAGCCAACTAATATCATGCTAAATAATTACTTATAGAGAGAAGCAAGGGGAAGCCTCTACTATCACTTCAGCAGTTTCTCTTAATATTCGTGGAAAAGTTGGTGAATAGAATTATCTACCTTATTGCACCAGTTAGAGGCAAAGAATTTTCTTAAATGATTCTTCTTGTATTTCTCAAATTACATCATATATATAACATTTTTTCATTCATTCACAAATAGGATATTTACAAAATATTTTGTCAGGTGCATACCTCCATACTAGGCACCAGACAGGATGGACATAACAAATTGAAAGATGTGATGTGTGGTCTGCATCCTTCAGGAACATAATGCTGAGTTGAAGAGTCAATGACAGCTGTATTGGGTAAGACTAATTGAGACTGGTAATTCAGATTATGAACATGACATAAAATTTGGAAACAGTCTACTGCTATAATTTACACTTGGAAAGTTCTCTCCTTGGCTGTCACCTTAATGCCCTAAATTGTGTGAAATTATTATGCATTGAATTTCATGTCCAAATGTGGAATGGTGGAATGGTCCACTAAGAATGGCAGTTAAAGGTACAAGGCCAAATTTTGTCAAATGCCTTTTCTGCATCAATTGAGATACTCAGATGGATTTTTCCTTGGTTTTGTGGATGTGGTGTATCACAATTATTTAATCACATATTTTAAACCAATCTTGAATCTGTGGGATGAATCCCACTTGATCATAATGCATAATTTTTTGATGTGTTTCTGTAATCTGATTGCTAGTATTTTGTTGATGGCTTTTGCATCAATGTTCATCAAAGATATTGGCCTATAGTTTTCTTTTTTTGTTGTATCTTTTACTGATTTTGGTATCAGGGTGATGCTGGCCTCATAGAATGAGTTTGGGAGAATGGCTTCTGTTTCAAACTTTTGGAGAAGTTTAAAGAGAAGTGGTATTAATTGTTCTTTACTGGTTTGCATCCCTTCATGATTAATATTTGCAGGAAATTAAGTATAGAAGAAAATTATGTCAATACAACAAAAGCAATTTATGACAAACCAATTGCCAATATCATCCTAAGTAAGAACAGGAAGAATAAAAGGATGCCTGCTCTCACCACTCCTATTTAACAAACTTTTGGGAGTACTAGCCAGAGCAATCAGGCAAGACAAATAAATAAAGGGCATCCAGATTGGAGAGGACAAAGTCAAACTGTCCTTGTTTGCAGATGACATGATCTTCTGTATAGAAAAACCTATAGACTGTACCAAAACACTGTTACCATTGATTAACAGTTTCAGTAATGTTGCAGGATACAAAATCAACACCCAGAAATCAATAGCATTTTTATACTCCAGTAACAAACTAGCAGAAATTGAAATCAAGAAAGAAAGCCCATTTACAATAGCTACTAATGAAGTAAAATACCCAGGAATCGATTTAACCAAGGAGGTAAAAGATCTCTACATTGAGAACTACAAAACATTACTGAAAGAAATTAAACAGGACGCAAAAGGGTATAAAGACATTCCATGCTCTTGGATGGGAGGAATCAACATCATGAAAATGTCCATTCTACCCAAAGCAATCTTCAGATTCAATACAATCCCCAGCAAAATACCAATGACATCCTTCGCAGAAATAGAAAAAGCAATCCAAACATTAATATGAAAAAACAAAATATCCCAAATTGCCAAAGCAATCCAGAGAAAATAAAATAAAATTAAATAAAGCCAGAGGCGTAACACAACCCAACTTCAAAGTATATGCAAAGCTATTTTGACCAAAACAACATGGTACTGGCATAAAAACAGACACTTAGATGAATGGCAGAATAGAAAACCTGGGAATCAACCCACATACTTACAGACAACTGATCCTTGACAAAGGCAACAAGAACATACATTGGGGAAATGACAGCCTCTTGAATAAATGGTGCTGGGTAAATTGGACATTCATATGAAGAAAAATGAAACTGGACCTTTGTCTCTCACAATATACCAAAATCAACTCAAAATGGATTAAGACTTAAACATAAGACCTGAAACCTTAAAATTACTAAAGGAACATGTAGTACAAACACTCCAGGTAATAAGACTGGGCACAGAGTTTATGAATAAAACCCCCAAAGCACAAGCCAAAAAAAAAAAAATGGGATTATATCAAACTAAAGAGCTTCTGCACAGCAACGGAAACAATCAACAGAGCAGAAAGACAACCTATGGAATGGGAGAAAATATTTACAAACTTACATTCAACAAGGGATTAATATCCAGAAAAAACAAAGAACTCAAACAACTATACAGTAGAAAAACAAATAATCCAATCAAAAAACAGGCAAGGGAGATGAATAGATATTTTTCAAAGGCAGAGATACGAATGTTCAACAGGTACATGAAAAAAATGCTCAGCATCACTAGTCATCAGAGAAATGCAAATCAAAACAACATTGTGATATCTTCTCATGCCAGTTAGACTGGCCGTTATTATAAAGACTGAGAACAACAAATGCTGGTGAGGATGAGGGGAAAGGGGAACTCTTCTACACTGTTGGTGTCACTGTAAATTAGCACAGCCATTATGGAAAACAGTATGGAGGTTTCTCAAACAATTATATTTAGAATTGCGATATGATCCACCAATCCCACTGCTGGGTACATATCCAAAGGAATGGAAATCATCATGTTGAAGGGATACCTGCACTCCCATGTTCACTATAGTTCTATTTACAATAGCCAAAATATAGAACCAACCTAAGTGACCTTCGACAGATGACTGGATAAAGAAAATGTGGTATATATACACAATGGAATACTACTCAGCCATAAAAAAGTATGAAATTCTGCCACTTGTAGCAACATGGATGAGTCTGGAGAAAATTATGTAAGTTACATAAGCCAGATGAAGAAATAGAAATACACCATTTTTTCACACATAACTGGCTGCTAGGAAGGAAGGGACAGAAGGAGGGAAGGAAGAAATGAATGAATGAAAGAAAGAAAAGACCACAACAATATGCTGAACTTTCAGAAGGAGAGAACAAAACTAAGGATACTAGAGATGGGTGGAGGGAGGGAGGGAGTTTGGGGAATGATAGGTCAGACAAAGGGCATAAAGAAATATCACAATTTGTAAGAAAGTATATGCTAATGATAAATTAAAAATTTATATATAAAAAAAGATACAAGATCATGCTTTTGCTACATTGAGAAAGATCAGGTGCCCTGAACCAATATCTTCATAGTTGATATTATTAGAGTAGTAGAAGCTGAGAGCAGTAATACCCAGTTATCTGTATATGAATACAAAGAGCAGCCATGTTGCTTGAATCTCTGATGAATGGGTTCAATAAGAGTTCTGCTGCTGTCAAATACAAGATATCAGCAAGTATCATAAACATTACTGTGTAGTTATTAAAATTATTTTAACCAATTAATAAAAAATGAGAAAAGATTATTATTCTAGATCATTGTAAAAAGATGGAATTGACAATAACTAGCTGCTTAGTGGTTTTAAGTGTTATATGAAAAAAGTTTCAAGGTTAATGTCCCTACATGGCAAGGAACATAACAAATAAACTGCAAATGGTCACAGATGCCTTTAAATTCCTATAGCTTTTAAAGCTATCTAACCCTCTATACCCCCAACTGATAACACACATTTCATATCCAGTCGAAACAAAATAAAAATTTGCACCTGTGGCTATCTGTGTTGATTGATATATAGTTGAAATAGTTCTGTTCCCGCACACTGTACTTCAGAAATATGCTTTATACATCTGTGATATAAGTTGTTTTATGATTTCTGCTTCTAGCTCTCTGAAAACTTTTTGAATAAATCTCCACTCAGTTACATATGACTGTAGACCCTTTGCTTGAATTAAAGTCTCCAAATGTATTTTGTGTGATTTTATATCATTTTGAGGTTTATAAGGCAGGCTACAAATAATTCACTTTGGTTGAATAAGAGGTATCTAAAGGTGTATAAGTGAATAAACAGAATGATGCATTCTAAATATGGTTTCTGGGCACTTTAATTTCCTAAGCTGTTTTGTAGACAAAAAATAAAGCATAGAAGGGTACACTAAGATTTGAAATGTTGTCATCCAGATCTAAAAAATATGCACAAGATCTTTAAAGCAAAACAGTTAAACAGGAAGCAACCATTTCAATAAAAAGTGTTCACAATAATAAATGTAAAGTAATAAAAAATGTTAAAATACACCGATAACATTAACAAAGTACTTTACAAAATGGAATTGTTTTAGAAAATAAATCTAAAATTGTAGTTTTTTAAAATAATTTTGAGTTTCATTAAATGAAAAGTGTTTTTTTATTTTAATAGACAATTTTTGATTTATTAGGAGAAAAGCATTTTTTAAGTCATAAGAAAATCATTTTAATTTTAATTTTTACATTTACCAACATTACTGTTTTTAGTAAAAATATTTTTAAATATATACGCTTTGAATGTAATTATTTTTTTAATCCCTTAGGTCATCTAATGTAACACAAATTATGTGCAAATAAGCTTATAGCAGCCCCAACTAGTAATTTTGCCAATATAAAGGCAAGAATGCATATTTTATACAATTAATATACAACTTATAAATTATGTATTTATTTTTATCAATCATCTAAACATCACTCAACTATCCACATGTGATAATAATAATTAAATTTTATCTTCTCTTTTTGTGACTTTCAGTCCTATGAAACTCAGAGTGTAAACTTCAAATTTTTGTTTTGCATATTTTTGAAGTTAAGAGAATAGAATATTTTTGACAGTACTTTTAGCTTAAATTTTAACTTTAAAATACTGGGACATATTACATAGAGACCTCATTTTGTACTCTTGCACACAGCTTACAAAATGACACTATGTCTGTTCCTATAAAATGACAAGATTACGGTATGCTTGATATTATCTTCTTGTCTAGCAATTTAGAAATATATAATTTGTATTTAGATAAAAGTAATCTGAAGAAAATTGTTCAAAATAGTTATGAAATTGGAAGGACATATGACAAATTTTTAACAGTTATGCTGTCAATTTGTATTTATGAAAGTACTGCTATCCTTTATTTTCAGTATAATCCTGTTTTATTTTCTTTATTTCCTACAATAGTCATATGTGATCCTATTGATATGAGAATATAATTTAAATATGCTCTTTGTTATATTACCAATATTCACATAAATTTAAGCATTTTCATTTCCATGACCCTAGTCATCTTTAATTCAATTATTCCAACAATGCATTTCCTTAAGCAAGATATTTAAAACAGATACAGTAATTTAAATAATAGTTTTATTTTTTATTTTTATTTTTTTTTTATTTTTTTTTTTTTAATTTTATTTTGTCGATATACATTGTAGCTGATTAATGCTCCCCATCACCAAAACCTCCCTCCCTTCTCCCTCCCCCCATCCCCCCCAACCATGTCCTTTCTGTTTGTTTGTTGTATCAACTTCAAATAATTGTGGTTGTTATATCTTCTTTCCCCCCCCCCCCGGTTTGTGTGTGTATGTGTGTGTGTGAATTTATATATTAATTTTTAGCTCCCACCAATAAGTGAGAACATGTGGTATTTCTCTTTCTGTGCCTGACTTGTTTCACTTAATATAATTCTCTCAAGGTCCATCCATGTTGTTGCAAATGGCAGTATTTCATTCATTTTTATAGCTGAGTAGTATTCCATTGTGTAGATGTACCACATTTTCCGTATCCACTCATCTGATGATGGGCATTTGGGCTGGTTCCAACTCTTGGCTATTGTAAAGAGTGCTGCGATGAACATTGGGGAACAGGTATACCTTCGACTTGATGATTTCCATTCCTCTGGGTATATTCCCAGCAGTGGGATGGCTGGGTCGTATGGTAGATCTATTTGCAATTGTTTAAGGAACCTCCATACCATTTTCCATAGAGGCTGCACCATTTTGCAGTCCCACCAACAATGTATGAGAGTTCCTTTTTCTCCGCAGCCTCGCCAGCATTTATCGTTCATAGTCTTTTGGATTTTAGCCATCCTAACTGGGGTTAGATGGTATCTCAATGTGGTTTTGATTTGCATTTCCCGGATGCTGAGTGATGTTGAGCATTTTTTCATATGTCTGTTGGCCATTTGGATATCTTCCTTAGAGAAATGCCTACTTAGCTCTTTTGCCCATTTTTTAATTGGGTTGCTTGTTTTCTTCTTGTAAAGTTGTTTGAGTTCCTTATATATTCTGGATATTAATCCTTTGTCAGATGTATATTTTGCAAATATTTTCTCCCACTCTGTTGGTTGTCTTTTAACTCTTTTAATTGTTTCTTTTGCTGTGCAGAAGCTTTTTAGTTTGATATAATCCCATTTGTTTATTTTTCCTTTGGTTGCCCGTGCTTTTGGGGTCGTATTCATGAAGTCTGTGCCCAGTCCTATTTCCTGAAGTGTTTCCCCTATGTTTTCTTTAAGAAGTTTTATTGTCTCCGGGTGTATATTTAAATCCTTAATCCATTTTGAGTTGATTTTAGTATACGGTGAGAGGTATGGATCTAATTTCATTCTCCTGCATATCGATATCCAGTTATCCCAGCACCACTTGCTGAAGAGGCAGTCCCTTCCCCAGTGAATAGGCTTGGTGCCTTTGTCAAAGATCAGATGGCAGTAAGTGTGAGGGTTGATTTCTGGATTCTCTATTCTATTCCATTGGTCAGTGTGTCTGTTTTTATGCCAGTACCATACTGTTTTGGTTATTATAGCTTTGTAGTATAGCTTAAAGTCAGGTAGTGTTATGCCTCCAGCTTTATTTTTTTTGCTGAGCATTGCTTTGGCTATTCGTGGTCTCTTATTGTTCCATATAAATGTCTGAATAGTTTTTTCCATTTCTGAGAAAAATGTCTTTGGAATTTTGATGGGGATTGCATTGAATTTGTATATCACTTTGGGTAGTATGGACATTTTCACTATGTTGATTCTTCCAATCCAAGAGCATGGAATATCTTTCCATCTTCTTGTATCCTCTCTAATTTCTCTCAGCAGTGGTTTGTAGTTCTCATTATAGAGATTTTTCACCTCCTTGGTTAACTCAATTCCTAAGTATTTTATTTTTTTGGTGGCTATTGTAAATGGGCAGGCTTTCTTGATTTCTCCTTCTGCATGTTCACTATTGGAGAAAAGAAATGCTACTGATTTTTGTGTGTTGATTTTGTATCCTGCTACTGTGCTGAAATCATTTATCAATTCCAACAGTTTTTTTGTAGAGGTTTTAGGCTGTTCGATATATAGGATCATGTCATCTGCAAACAGGGACAGTTTGACTTCATCTTTTCCAATCTGGATGCCCTTTATTTCCTTCTCTTCTCTGATTGCTCTGGCTAGTACTTCCAACACTATGTTGAATAGGAGTGGCGAGAGTGGGCATCCTTGTCTAGTGCCTGTTCTTAAAGGAAAAGCTTTCAGCTTTTCTCCATTCAGGATGATATTGGCAGTGGGTTTGGCATATATGGCTTTAATTATGTTGAGATACTTTCCCTCTATACCTAACTTATAGAGGGTCTTTGTCATGAATGAGTGCTGAACTTTATCAAATGCTTTTTCAGCATCTATAGAGATGATCATATGGTCCTTGTGTTTGAGTTTATTAATATGGTGTATCACATTTATTGATTTGCGTATGTTGAACCAACCTTGCATCCCTGGGATGAATCCCACTTGATCGTGATGAATAATTTTTCGTATGTGTTGCTGTATTCTGTTTGCTAGTATTTTAGTGAGAATTTTTGCATCTATATTCATCAAGGATATCGGCCTGTAGTTTTCTTTTTTGGTTATATCTTTACCTGGTTTTGGTATCAGGATGATGTTTGCTTCATAGAATGAGTTTGGGAGATTTGCGTCCGTTTCAATCTTTTGGAATAGTTTGTAAAGAATCGTTGTCAATTCCTCTTTGAATGTTTGGTAAAATTCTGCTGTGAATCCATCTGGTCCTGGGCTTTTCTTTGTTGGGAGCCTTCTGATAACAGCTTCAATCTCCTTTATTGTTATTGGTCTGTTCAAATTTTCTACGTCTTCACGGTTCAGTTTTGGGAGCTTGTGTGTGTCCAGAAATTTATCCATTTCCTCCAGATTTTCAAATTTGTTGGCGTATAGTTGTTTATAGTAGTCTCGAATGATTCCTTGTATTTCAGATGAATCAGTTGTAATATCGCCCTTTTCATTTCTAATTTTTGTTATTTGAGTCTTCTCTCTTCTTTTTTTTGTTAGCCATGCTAATGGTTTGTCAATTTTATTTATCTTTTCAAAAAACCAACTTTTTGATTCGTTGATCTTTTGAATTGTTTTTTGGTTTTCAATTTCATTCAGTTCTGCTCTGATCTTAATGATTTCTTTCCGTCTGCTAACTTTAGGATTGGATTGTTCTTGTTTTTCTAGTTCTTTAAGGTGAAGTGTTAGGTTGTTCACTTGCCATCTTTCCATTCTTCTGAAGTGAGCATTTAATGCAATAAATTTTCCCCTCAATACTGCTTTTGCAGTATCCCACAGGTTTTGGTATGATGTATCATTGTTTTCATTAGTTTCAATAAACTTTTTGATTTCCTGCTTGATTTCTTCTTGGACCCATATGTCATTAAGTAGAATGCTGTTTAATTTCCATGTGTTTGTATAGTTTCCAGAGTTTTGTTTGTTATTAATTTCTAGTTTTAATCCATTGTGGTCTGAGAAGATACATGGGATAATTCCAATTTTTTTGAATTTATTGAGACTTGCTTTGTGACCTAATATGTGATCTATCTTGGAGAATGATCCATGTGCTGATGAGAAGAATGAATATTCTGAGGTTGTTGGGTGGAATGTTCTGTAGATATCTGCCAATTCCAATTGGTCTAGAGTCTTGTTTAGATCTTGTGTTTCTCTACTGATTCTTTGCCTAGATGATCTGTCTAATATTGACAGTGGAGTGTTCAGGTCCCCTGCTATTATGGTATTAGTGTCTATTTCCTTCTTTAGGTCTAATAGAGTTTGTTTTATAAATCTGGCTGCTCCAACATTGGGTGCGTACATATTTATGATTGTTATGTCTTCTTGATGGATCAGTCCTTTTATCATTAAGTAGTGTCCCTCATTGTCTCTTTTTATGGTTTTTAGTTTAAAGTCTATTTTGTCAGATATAAGAATAGCCACTCCAGCTCGTTTTTCTTTTCTGTTTGCATGGTAAATCTTTTTCCATCCTTTCACTCTTAGTCTGTGTGAATCTTTATGGGTGAGGTGGGTCTCTTGTAGGCAGCATATAGTTGGGTCCTGCTTTTTGATCCAGTCAGCCAGTCTGTGTCTTTTAATTGGGGAATTTAAGCCTTTAACATTAAGAGTTGTTATTGAAAGGTGTTGATTTATTCCTAGCATTTTATTGGTTGTTTGGTTGTCTTAGGTGTCTTTTGTTCCTTGCTTTCTGATTTACTGTTTGGTTTCTTTGTTTGTTGGTTCCTTAGGTTGTAGATAGTGTTTTTGTTAGCTTGTTTTCTCTTCATGAATGCCATTTTTATTGTACTAGCGGGTTTAGATTTTTCTTAGGTTTTTATGGCAGTGGTAGTTATTTTTCAGGAACCAAACCCAGTACTCCCTTGAGGATTTCTTGTAAGGGTGGTCTTGTGGTAGTGAACTCCCGCAGTTTTTGTTTGTCTGAGAAATATACTATTTGCCCCTCATTTCGGAAGGATAGCCTTGCAGGGTAGAGTATTCTTGGCTGGCAATCTTTGTCTTTTAGTATTTTGAAAATATCATCCCATTCCTTTCTAGCTTTTAGGGTTTGTGATGAAAAGTCTGATGTTAACCTGATTGGGGCTCCCTTATAGGTGATTTGACGCTTCTCTCTTGCAGCTTTTAAGATTCTGTCTTTGTCTCTGAGTTTTGCCAATTTGACTATGACATGTCTTGGAGAAGGCCTTTTTGGGTTGAATACGTTTGGAGATCGTTGAGCTTCCTGGATCTGAAGATCTGTGATTTTTCCTATACCTGGGAAGTTTTCTGCCACTATTTTGTTGAATATGTTTTCAATGGAATCTCCATTTTCCTCCCCTTCTGGAATACCCATGACTCGGATATTTGAGCGCTTGAGGTTGTCTGATATCTCTCTCAGATTTTCTTCCATGTCCTTGATTCTTTTTTCTTTCTTTTTGTCTGCTTGTGTTATTTCAAACAGCCCATCTTCAAGTTCAGAGGTTCTCTCTTCAACTTCGACAAGCCTGCTGGTTAAACTCTCCGTTGTGTTTTTTATTTCGCTGAATAACTTCTTCAGTTCAGCAAGTTCTGCTACATTTTTTTTCAGGACATTGATTTCCTTGTATATTTCCTCTTTCAGATCCTGTATACTTTTCCTCATTTCATCATGATGTCTAGCTGAGTTTTCTTGTATCTCATTCAGTTTCCTTAGAATTATCACTCGAAATTCCTTGTCAGTTATTTCAAGGGCTTCTTGTTCTATAGGATCTAGAGTATGAGATTTGTTAACTTTTGGTGGTGTACTTTCTTGATTTTTTGTATTTCTGGTGTCTTTTTTTTGGTGTTTATTCATTGTGGCAGGGGGTTTCACAGTCCACCGGTTTAAGACTAATGACTAACTAGGATGTTGCTGTGGTTGCCAATTTGGTATGGCTCCCGCCGTGACTGCTCAGTTGGCCTCTAGTGTCTTGTGTGTGTGGTTGCCTCGGGTCTTGGGCTTCTCCGGGGATCCACCTTTCTGGTCAGCTTGTACTTTGCTGGGCTGGTGGATCACGTACCACAGGGTGTGTGATCTCTGTTGAGCTTTCACTTTCTGTATAGGACTTCTCCCCGTTCCGTGTGCTCTGGCCCAGGCTGTTAGATCGTGCAGTGGCGACCCCACCGGGTGTGTGGTTTCTGTCGAGTCTCCGCCTCCCTGGCCGCAAGTCTCCCCCCTCTGTGCACACTGTGCTGGGTTGGGGCGTGTCTTCTGCACCCCTCGCCTATCAGCTGGGCCTTCAAGACCCTGCTCAGCACCGCCTCGCCCAGGAAGTCTACCAGGTTTCTGCTAGGCACAGACGACCGGTCTCTCTGGGTGCCTTTGTAGCACTGTGTAGATCTTTCTCGGGTCTTGTTCACCTTTGTATCCCCCCGGTATAAACCGAGTCTAGTGCCCGCCTGCAGCCTGCTCTCCGGCAGGTTCAAGCGGACCTGGGAACTCTCCTACCACACTATTCCCAACCAGAAATTCGTTAGGCTTTTTTCCAAACTGGTGGTCGCAGAGATGGTATCTGCCTCCCAGTAACAGGAAGTTTACCGGGGCCGGAGTCCAGGGTGTGGTGGAGTGACAGTCGGCCCGCCCGTACTTCCTAGCCCTCCCAAAACTGGTCGGGACGCCCCACACCCCCAGCCCTGCCAGAGAACCGTGGAGGGAGTGGGAGAGGGGGTCGGCCCGCAGGGTCCGGAAAGCCCCGCGCCAGGCCAAGCAAATGGGCTCAGTGATGGCCGAGCAGGGCGGAGCTGCCCGCACCTGGGAAAATGGAGGCAGCACCGGGGTAGTGAGTGGCCTGGTGGTGCAGGCGGGGAGCCGCGTGTGCATCCACCCCCCGAACAGAGCTGTGCCAGGGATCACTCACAGTGCTGTGCCAGGTCGGGCGCTCGCTCTGTCTCTGGTTTGTTGCCTTCCGTGTTCTCGGCGCTGCCGCCTCGGGCTGTTCAGTCGCGGCGCCGCCTAAATAATAGTTTTATAAAGTGTTACATTTGCCTACCTTTTATATTAACTGATCCTAAAGAGTATTTGAACAATTAAATGGAAAAACTTCCTTAATTATTTCCCTTTTCTTATCCACTCCTCTCCACTCTTCTCATTTCCTCTCTTTCCTTCAATGTATACTAGGATATCTTCAACAAATTGATTACAACCCTTGTTTTGACTTCCTTAGGACAAGAAAAATAAAATATATGTATTTTCTTGGTGACAATAAAGATATGATAAAATAAATGTTCTTGGAAAAATAAGAGGAAAAATTTTATGTTACAAATTTCTAGGAGACATAATCATATTAGATGATACAAATATATTTCCAAAGCTGTTTCTTTAACTTTAAGATTAAAAATTTAAAGTCCATGTTTCTCAGAAGATTTTATTCTCAACCAAAGTTTTCAATAGTACTCAATACAAAAGTTCACCATATATTACCAACAATTCAGAGATTAATTGAAAAATTGTCATGCCTATGTAACCACAACACTTTTGTTATCGAGTGTCTTGATATTTTTGACCATGCCCTTCTTGAGCTATTGCTGCACGAAATTTAAAAATAAATTGTTAAATGTAGGAACTAATAAAACTTGTTATCTAATGGTGATGGCGATGATGATGCCTATAGAGATAATTAGCATGGTAGTATGGAGGAGAGTACTGGAGGTGGTGGTTGTAAAATAGTGTATACGTTTGGGTAGGATGATTAACCATTAATAACCAGAAGCCCAATCAAGGCAGACAAGCACAGAATCTAGGAAGGAGGAATTAGTGTTTTGTTGACATAGACTTACGGACTATTAGAACAGGAAAGAAATGTAAAAATCACCCACCCTAACTGTTTTATTTTATTTATACTGCTTTGTTTTTACCATAACAAAAAAGGAATAAATGTGCATTATAGAGAAGATGTAAAATATTGGGAAAAACTGAACAAGAAAACATTATGTATGATTATGTTATCTATAATTATTACTGTTAATATTTCAATCTAGGTTTTCCTCTATGTGTATGAATGTCTATGGTAAATGTATATATTCCTATCTATATCAATCTATCTATATGTACATAATTTTGTGTATATTATTTTGAAACCTGATCTTTAATTAAATTTTTGTTGTGCATCCCTTATTTTTTTTTATTGTGGTTAGAACATGTAGCATGAGATCTACCCTCTTGAAATGTTAAGTGCACAGTATAGTATTGTTAACTATAGGCACAATAGTTTTTGTTTTATAATTTGAATAGCAGCTGTGCACCCATTCTTATAATGGACATTTTTGTTACTCAGTATTTCAATTGTAAAGGCGAACTTACACTAATATAAATGTTTGCAGCCAATTATGATGACTATTGAATAAAAAGATCTGCACAATTTATTTCATAAAGTTAATAGAGCCTTGATACTGAAACCAGAAAAAAACAACAAAAAATAAGTAAAATTCCCTTATTACATATGATGTATATGCATATAAGAATTAGTAAATATAATTTGATAATACTATAAAAATTACTACTTAATAAAGGTTATCTCAGAAAGGCATAAGAGAGTTCAATATTTAAAAACCTATCATTGTGATTCATTGTATTAATGCATGAAGCTGGAAAGCCAAATAATCTTTTAGTACGAGGAAAAGAAAGTTTGATAACATTACGATATATATGTTAATGCACTTAGTAAACTAGAAAAACGGAAACTTCTTTACACTGACAAAAAGGCATATAAAAGATTAGATGCATTCTCACTAAACACAGGGATAATAAGTTCAAGATTGGCTCCATCGATGCTATAATCCGTCATTGCTCTGGATGTCCTTTGTTAGATAATAACAGATCAAACATAAGTAAAAACCATTGCCTTTCTGGGTCAGATATTTGCCTATAAAATTAAAGAAAGTGAATGAAGAAATTTTTAGAATAAATTAACTGGTCCAGCAAGTGTGCCATATTCAAAATCAACTTAAAAATCAATATTATTATTTTCTATCAACAATAACATACTAGCATTTGTGATAGGAAAATAGAACCCTTTACAAGCCAATATAATCTAAAAACTCCTAGAAATAATGTTAACCAAAAGTCTACAATAACTTAATTCAGAAAATTAATATAATGTATTTGAATTACACAAAAGAGAGCCTGAAAAAAATGAAAAATATACATTGTTTTCTGGATAAATAAGCGTACTATTCTTAAAATATCAATTATCTCTTAATTTCTTCAAATTCAATGTAAACCCAATGATAATATCAACATGCCCTTTGCCCAGATAACCATATAACTCATTTTCCTTCAATTCTTTCAGATATTTGACTTCCCTGACATTTGTTATTCATTATATGCCTTTCCTGACAACTCTATTTAAAACCCCTCCAACTCTTTGTACCACTTGTTAAATTATCTCTACAATTTTCATAATCTGACATTGTATATAGTTTATTTTTCATATCTTTGTTTTCTCTATCCAAACTTCCCCCAGTCTGTCACTAAAGTATAAGTACTGTGACACCAGGTGTTTTATCTGTTTATTTCTATGTCTGCAACACCACGAACAAATCCCCACAGTGTCTGACTACATATTGTATTTCCTTTTTTTTTCTCCTCTGAATACATATTTTAAGTGAAGGAATGACGGGTACCACTGAGGATCTCTGGAAATGAATGACAAGGACACAATGATTAAATGGAACTTTCCTTACAAATTGATTGCCTTGTCACATTCTAAAAAAAACAATGTATATAAGAATTTGAAAACAGTGATTAATTTTGTATAGTATGAATATGGGAGTTTTGTATTTTCCTATACTTTAAAAATTTATCAAAATAAAGAAAAACGAACTCTAAAAATGTTATAAAAATCATTACTTATACAAAGCATGTGCACATAACTTGAGATTCCTTTTTTTTTAATTTTTATTTTTTACTGTGGTAAAACATATATAACATAAGGATTGCCATTTTAAACATTTTTAAACATGCAATTGCATGAAAGTAGTAACATTCACAAAGCTGTGTAATCAATACCACTATTTCCAAAACTGTTTTGTCATCATAGTATAAACTCTGTTCCTATTAAGCAATAATTTCATTATTCCTTCCCTCCCATTTCTGGTAACTTCTAATCTACTTCAATCTCTGAATGTTTTTTTTTCTTTTTAATGTATTTTTTCTTAATTAGCTCGTGATAATTGTATATATTTATGGAGTACAGTATGATATTTGGGTACACTTAGAAAGTGTGCAATGATCATATCAGGGTATTTAGCATATCCATCACCTCAAACATTAGTTACCTCTTTATGTTTGTAACATTCAACACCTTCTCAACTAGCTACTTGAAGTTATACAGTAATTTGTTCTTGACTATAGTCTCCCTATATTGCTGTAGAACACTAATCATATTCTTATCTCTCTACAAATTTGTATCCATTGACCACCCTCTCCCTATCCTCCCTCTCCTTTCCTCCCTCCTTTAATAGTCTCTAGTAATCACTATTCTACTTTCTATTTCTATGAGATCAACTTTTTCAGCTTCCACATATGAGAACATGTGGTATTTCTCTTTCTGTGCCTAGCTTATTTCACTTAAAATAATTTTCTCCATGCTGCAGTGAATGGCAGAATTTCATTCTTTTTTATGGCTGAATAGTATTCCATTGTGTGTACATATCATATTTTCTTTATCCAAACATCCATCAATGGGCATTTAGGTTGGTTCCATATCTTGGCTATTGTGGAAGCTGTGATAAACATGGGAGCGCAGGTTTCTGCCTCGACTTGATGGCTTCATTTCCTTTCACTATATACCCAGTAGGGGGATTGTGAGATCATATGGTAGCTCTATCTGTAGTTGTTTGAGAAACCTCTATAATGTTTTCCATAATGCCTGCACTAATTTACATTCCCACCAACAATGTATAACAGTTCCCATTTCTCTGTGTCATCAGCATTTGTTATTTTCTATCTTTTTCATAATAGCCATTCTAACCAGGGTGAGATGATATCTCATTGTATTTTTAATTTCTCTAGTGATTAGTGATGCTGAACATTTCTTTATATACCCAGTGGTCATATGAATGTATTCTTTTGAGAAATTTCTATTCAGATCCATTTCCCATCTTTTAATCAGATTATTTGTTTTTTACTATTGAGTTGTTAGAGTTCTTTGTATATTCTTTATATAAATCTCTTGATTAATGCGTAGTTCGGAAATATTTTCTTCCATTCTGCAGGTCGTCTTTTTGATCTGATGATTCTTTCCTTTGCTGTGCAGAAGCTTTTTAATTTGATAAAATGCCATTTGTTTATTTTTGCTCTTGTCTGTGATAAATAAGTATTATTCATAAAATCATTGTCTAGTCCTATGTCCTGAAGTGCTTACCCGGTGTTTTCCTTCTAGACCTTGTTTCTGGTCTTACATTTAAATCTTTAATCAATTTTGAGTTGATTTTACTATCTGATGACAGATAGGGATTTAGTTTCATTCTTCTGCGTATGGGTCTCCAATTTTCCCAGAACCATTTATTGAATAGACTGCTCTTTTTGAAATGCATGTTCTTGGTTCCTTTGTCAAAACTCAGTTGGCTGTGGGTATGTGTATTTATTTCCAAATTGTCTATTCTGTTCCATTGGTCTAAGTGTCTGTTTTTGTGCCAGCAACATGCTATTTTGATTACTATAGCTTTGTAGTATATTTTGAAGTCAGGTAGTGTTTTGTTCTTTTTGTTCAGGATTGCTTTAGCTATTTGGGGTCTTTTGTTATTCCATATACATTTTAGAATTTTTTTTTTCCATTTCTGTAAAGGAGGTCATTGGTAGTTTGATGGGAATTGCATTGAATCTTTGGGCAATATGGTCATTTTGAAAGTATTGATAATTCTAATCCATGAACATGAGATGTCTATCCTTTTTTGTGTTTTTTTAAAATTTCTTTAATCAGTGATTTATAGTTTTCCTTGTAGAGATCTTTCATCTCCTCAGTTAATTTATTCTTAGGTTTTTTAAAAATTTTTTTGTTGTTGCTACTATAAATGAGATTGCTTTCTTGATTTATTCTTTCTGCTACTTTGTTGTTGGTGTAAAGAAATACTTCTGATTTTCCTGTGTTAATTTTGTATCCTGCATTTTACTGAATTTGTTTATCAGGTCTAGGAGTTTTTCAGCAGTCTTTAGGTCTCTATATAGAATCATTTTGTCTGAAAAGAGCAACAATTTAACTTCCTTCTCTCCAATTTGGATGTCGTTTATTTCTTTCTCTTGCATAATTACTCTGGCTAGGAATTCCAGTACTATGTTGAGTTAAAGAGGTAAGAATGGGCAGCCTTGTCTTGTTCCAGTTCCAAAAAAGCTTTCAGCTCTTCTCCGTTCAGTATGATGTTAGCTGTAGGTGTATCATATACAGCCTTTATTGTTTTCAGATGCTTTCCTTCTGTACCTAATTTTGTGAGTTTTTATCATGAAAATATCTTAAAATTTGTCAAATGCTTTTCTGCATCTATTAAGTTGATCATGTCTTTTTTATTCTTTCATTCTGTTGATATGAAGTATTATGTTTTTTGATTTACATATACTAAACCTTCCTTGCATCCCAGGAATAAATCCCACTTGATCATAGTGTACAATCTTTTTTGATATGCTGTTGGATTCAGTTTGTTAGTATCCAACTGAGGATTTTTGCACCTACATATATCAGAAATATTGGCCTGCAGTTTTCTTTTTTATTGTTGTTGTTTCTTTGCCTGGTTTTGGTATCAGAGTAATGCTGGCCTTGTAGTATGAGTTTGGAAGAATTCTTTCCACTTCAGTATTTTAAATAGTTTTAGAAGTATTGGTATTATTTCTGCTTTAAATATTTGGTAGAGTGCAAAAGTAAATCCATCTTGTCATGGGCTTTTCTCTGTTGGGAGAACTTTTATTACTGATTCAATCTCGTTACTTGTTATTGCCCTATGCAGATTTTCTATTTCTTCTTAGTTCAGTCTTGGTAAGTTAGATATGTCCAGGAATTTACCCATGTTTTATAAATTTTCAAATTTATTGGCATATAATTGTTCACAGCAGTCTCTAATGACTGCATTTTGATGGTATCCATTAACTGTCTCCTTTTGCATTTCTGATTTAATTTATTTGGGTCTCTATTTTTTTTTTTCTTGGCTAGTCTGGCTAATGGATTGGTTATTTTCTTTCTCTTTTCAAAAAACAAACTTTTCACTAGATTTATCTTTTGTATTATATATTTAGTCTCAATAACATTTTTATCTGCTCTAATGGTTACTACTTCTTTTCTTCTGCTTATTCTATTTTTAATTTCTTTGTTTTTTTCCTTTTTGTTTTCTGGGTTTTTTTAATTTAATTTTATTTTGTCAATATACAATTTGGTTGATTATTGTGGCCCATTATCAAAACCTCCCTCCCTCTTCCCTCTTCCCCACCCTCCCAACAATGTCCTTTCTGTTTCCTTGTCATATCAACTTCAAGGAATTGTAATTGTTGTGTCTTCTTCCATGACCTCACCCCAGTTTATTGGTGTATTTATTTATTCAATTTAAGCTCCCACAAATAAGTGAGAACATGTGATATTTCTCTTTCTGTGCCTGAGTCAATTCACTTAATATAATTCTCTCTAGGTCCATCCATGTCATTGCAATTGGCAGTATTTCAGTTTTTTTACAGCACAGTAGTATCCCATTTTGTAGATATACCACATTTTCCGTATCCACTCATCTGATGATGGACATTTGGGCTGGTTCGAACTCTTAGCTATTATAAAGAGTGCTGTGATGAACATGGAAGAACATTTGCTGAAGATGCACTCTCTTCCCCAGTGTATACATTTGGTGCCTTTGATCAGATGACTGTAGGTGTGTGGGTTAATTTCTGGATTCTCTATTCTATTTCATTTATCTGTGTGTGTTTTTATGCCAGTACCATGCTGTTTTGGTTGTTATACCTTTATAGTATAGTTTAAAGTCAGGTAGTGTTATGCCTCCAGCTTTAATTATTTGGCTCAGAATTGCTTTGGATACACATGGTCTTTTGTTATTCTGTATAAATGTTAGGATGTTTTTTTTTTCCATTTCTGATAAAAATGTCATTGGAATTCTGACGGGGATTGCACTGAATTTGTATATCACTTTGGGTAGTATGGACATTTTCACAATGTTGATTCTTCCAATCCAAGTGCATGGGATATCTTTCCATCTTCTTGTGTCCTCTTTAATTTCTCTCAGCAGTGGTTTGTAGTTCTCATTATAGAGATCCTTGGTTAACTCTATTCCAAAGTATTTTACTTTTTTGGTGGCTATTGTAAATGGGCCAGCTTTCTTGATTTTTCTTTATGCATATTCACTATTGGAGAATAGAAATGCTATTGATTTTTGTGTGTTTATTTTATATCCTGCAACTTTTGTGAAATCATTTATAAACTCTAAGAGTTTTTTTTTTTTTTTGTAGAGGCTTTAAGCTGTTCGATATATAGGATCATGTCATCTGCAAGGAGGGACAGTTTGAATTCATCTTTTCCAATCTGGATGCCCTTTATTCCCTTCTCTTCTCTGACTGCTCTGGTTAGTACTTCCAAAAGTATGTTGAATAGGAGTAGTGAGAGTGGGCATCTTTGTCTATTTCCTGTTCTTAAAGGAAAAGCTTTCAGCATTTCCCCATTCAGGATGATATTGGCAGTTGGTTTATCATATATGACTTTAATTATGTTGAGATACTTTCCATCTATACCTAACTTGTAGAAAGTCTTTACAATGAATGAATGTTGAATTTTATCAAATGCTTTTTCAGCATCTATAGAGATGATCATATGTTCCTTGTGTTTGATTTTATTGATATGGTGTATCACATTTATTGGTTTGCATTTTTTGAATCAACCTTGCATCCCTGTGATGAATCCTACTTCATCATGCTGTATCATTTTGTGTATGTGTTGCTCTATTCTGTTAGCTAGTATTTTATTAGGAAATAGAAAAACAAAAACAATCCAAACC
This sequence comes from Cynocephalus volans, assembly GCF_027409185.1. Taxonomy (NCBI): domain Eukaryota; kingdom Metazoa; phylum Chordata; class Mammalia; order Dermoptera; family Cynocephalidae; genus Cynocephalus; species Cynocephalus volans. The sequence goes on along the minus strand of NC_084478.1, from coordinate 37,686,370 downwards.
CAAGGTTAGCAGACAGAAAGAAATCATTAAGATCAGAGCAGAACTTAATAAAATTGAAACCCCCAAAATGATACAAAAAATCAATGAATCAAAAAGTTGGTTTTTTGAAAAGATAAATAAAATTGACAAACCATTACAACAGCTAACTACAAAAAGAAGAGAAAATACCCAAATAACAAAAATGAAAAATGAAAAAGGTGATATTACAACTGATACCTCTGAAATACATGGAATCATTAGACACTATAATAAACAACTATATGCCAACAAATTTGAAAATCTGGAGGAAATGAATAAATTTCTCGACAAACACAAGCTCCAAAAACTGAGCTAGGAAGATGTAGAAAATCTGAACAGACCGATAACAATAAAGGAGATTGAAGCTGTTATCAGAAGGCTTTAACAAAGAAAATACCATGACCAGATGGATTCACAGCAGAATTTTACCAAACATTCAAAGAGGAATTGACACCAATTCTCTACAAAGTATTCCAAAAGATTGAAACAGAGGCAATTCTCCCAAACTCATTCTATGAAGCAAATATCATGCTGATACCAAAACCAGGTAAAGATACAAATAAAGATGAAATCTACAGGCCAATATCCTTGATGAATATTGCTGCTTATGTGAGGTTTGGTTTGTTCTTGCTTTTCTAATTCATTGAAGTGCATTGTTAGGTTGTTTATTTAAAATCTTTCTGTTTTCTTTTTTTAATGTATATGTTTACTACTATAAACTTTGCTCTTAATACCACCTTGGCTGTATTCCATAGGTTTGGGTATGTTATGTTTCTGTCTTTATTTGCTTCAAGAAATTTCATGATTTACTTATGAATGTCTTCTTTGGCCAATTGGACATTCAGAAGCATACTGTTTAATTTCCATGTATTTGTGTGGTTTTGAAAGTTACTCTTGTTATTGATTTCTTGTTTTATTCCATTATGGTAAAAAAAAAAAATACTTGACATATCTTCCATTTATTTGAACTTGTTGAGACTTGTTTTGTGGCCTAGTTCCACATGTTGATGAAAAAAATGTGTATCCTGCAGCTGTTGGATGAAATGTTCTGTAAATGCCTGTTAGGTCCATCTGGTCTAGGGATCCATTTAAATCCCTTATTTTTTGTTGATTTTCTGTCTCAATGATCTGTCCAATGCTATTATTCTCACATTAGGTTTGATAATATTTGCTTTATATCTGGGTTCCCAGATATATATATGTTGGGTGCATACATATTTATAATGGTTATATCCTCTTACTGTATCAATCCCTTTATCATTATATAATTCCCTTCTTTGACTTTTAATACATATTTTAATTTAATTTTGCTTTATATAAGAACAGCTACTCCTGATCACTTTCATCTTCCATTTGCATGGAATATCTTTTTCCATCCATTCACTTTCAGTCTATGTCTGCCTTTGTAGGAAAAGTGTGTTTCTTGTAGGAAACATATGGATGAGTCAAATGTTTTTGTACATTCAACCAGTTATGTCTTTTAATTGGGGCATTTAATCCATTTGCACTGAATGTTGTTATTGATACATAAGGTCTCACTCATTGTTTTGTTGGCTGTTGTCATTGTTTTATGTATCCTTTGTTCCTTTCTTTTTCTCTGTTTATCATTGTTGTTTGGTGGTTTTCTGCATTGATAAGGTTAGATCCCTTTCTCTTTCTATTTTGTATATTTATTCTACCAGTAATTTTTGTATTTCTAGGTGTTTTTATGATGGTTATTATTGTTTTATTCTCTTCTAGATGTAGGACTCCCCAAAGCATTTTTGGTAAGGCAAAACTGGTGATGTTGAATTCCCTTAATTTTTGCTTGTCTGAGAGTTTCTTTCTCCATAATTTCGAAGGATGGCTTTGCTGAGAATAATATTATTGGCTGGGATTTTTTTTTTTCTTTCAGTACTTTGAATATATCATCCCATACTCTCCTGGCAAGTATGGTTTCTGCTGAGAAGTGTGCTGTTATCCTTCTGGTAACTAATAAGTGACTTATAAATGACTTGATGCTTGTCTCTTGCTGTTTTTGAACTTCACTCTTTGTCTTTAGCTTTTGGCAGTTTGACTAAATTGTCTTTTGGAGAGGATCTTTTTTGGGCTGAATCTATTTGGGGACCTTTGAGCTTCCTGAATTTGGATGTTGATATCTTTCTCAAGTCTAGGAAGGTTTTCAGCTATTATCCCATTAAATATCTTTTTGATACTTTTTATTTGTTTTCTTCTCCTCTGGAATGCCATAATTTGAATAATTTTCTCTTAATAGTATCCTATATATCTTGTAGGCTTTTTTTTTCAGTTTTCTAATTCTTTTCCCTGTTTTCTTCTTGGGTTACTTCAAAACAGCTGTCTTCAAGAACAGAAATTCTTTCTTCTGCATGATCTAGTAAATTACTGAGACTCTTGGATGCTTTTTTAATTTAATTCAATGTATTCTTCAATTCCAGGATTTCTATTTAGTTTTTTAAATGATATCTATCTCTTTGTTAAATTCCTAATTTAAACCCTGAATTGCTTTTCTGATTTCAAATTGTTTGTCTCTGTTCTCTTGTATCTTAGTGAGTTTCCTTAAGGTCATTAATTTGAATTCTTTTTCTAGCAATTTGGCAATTTCTCAATTCTGGGATCAGTTACTGGAACATTTTTATGTTTCTTTGGTGGTTTCATGTTTCCTTGTTTTTTCATGTTTCATGTTTCCCTGTTTTGATATCTGTGCATCTGGTGGAACAGTCACATGTTTGAATTTTGTACAGTGGCTTGCATGGGAAAGGACTTTCACATGCAACTGTGTTCTTGAGTGTCAAATGGGTAGATTACAAAGGTTTTGTTCTGAATTGGTGCAGTAATGTAGACTCTGTGTAGTTTCTTCAGCTGTATTCCACTTTCACTATGTCTGAACATTCCTCAGCAGCCTTGGGCGTTTTGTGGCAGAAGTAGCACAGCCTTTCTAGGAGTGGGATTGCTGTATATAACACATAAACAGCCAATGACAAATATACCATTTTAACATGATTTCTCTATAAGAGGTAAAATTTTAAGCAAAAACTTTTAAGCTTTTTAATACTTCCAAAATTCTGATAGAAAATTTTATAATCAGAAAAAGAAATAATATCTCTTATAAACCAATTTCACCTTATTGTATTTGATTTTTGTACTTGATAGGGTCATCTGATATTTAGGAACATTTATATTTTTGTTCCTGTGGCTAGCTTTATAATAATATGTTCATATAATTACCTTTAGTCCTTTATAAATTTATGAAAGTCTAATATTTCCTATTATAAACAAAGATATCCTCTGGTGCCTTTTCCTCCATCTCCTCCCTATTCTCTATTACAAAACCCAATTTCAGTTAAAAACAGCTTTTTGTTTTTACCTTTGCCATGTTATTTTTTTATTCCCTAATCTTCATGAAAACTAACAATTGAATGTTATAATTTTCTGAGCATGAAAATATAGATGTGATGGTCATTGTGTAATCAATAGCTACAGTAGTTATAAGGCTCTATGTCAGTATTGTGAAGCCTGTGGTGCAAGAGCTTTGCATGCTTTTCATGTTTGTGACTGTGAGAGTTAAGCCTCTAGAAGTCCAGACAAATCTTTTGTTGTTGCTGTTTTTGTTGACGTTGTTGTTGTTATTGTTATTGTTATTATTATTATGTAAGCATTCTCAATGCTTTACATTAAAAAGTAATGAATTGGTAATAATGCTTGAAGGCTTGCAGATTTTTATCAGTAAAATTTTGGAAGAAACAGAGTTTACATCCTGTGGTTCAAATGCAGAGACATTAAATAATGTCTCTCCCTTATGAAGGTGTAAATAGATTTAAAGGAACAAGCAAGGGATAGGGCAGTGTTCAGCGTCTCCGGTGGCCACACGGGACCCCAAGAGGTTTTTCCTTTCCCTAGAGAGTTGGGGCCAAAGGGATTGCCCTTTTCTCCCCCCCAGGACATGGGGCGAAAAGAGAATCCAAGAGATGGGTGAGCATGCTGCAGCTCTCCCAGATAGGGAACAAACACATACACACACAGCAGGGGTTCTGTCAGGCAGTTCCCTTCACTGTAACACAAAAGATCATATTTATATGCTTAACAGGTGGGGATTTCCAAGCTTAGGCCAATCCTTGAAAAGGTCAAATGTGCACGTGCCTTGCCTCTCTATGCTTAGCCCTCCCCCTTAACTTCCCTTGGGGGCCACCTTTTATCCATTTAGGCCATCTGTTGTTTTTGCTTTGAAAAAGGGTGTGGTCCCATAGGGCAGCACCCACAGACCAACAACAGAAGGAAGTTTTGATCACCCCAGGGAAAGTTTTATCATCCCAAGGTCTGGAAAGTAAAAGGAAGAAAATAATGTTACTGGATCCCAGAGCGAGCTGGTGCCTAGGAAGAGAAGCCACTCATTGGAAACTACAGTTTTGTAGGAAGAGGCAAAAATGTAGCACCAACATCAGTATGGAATATGGAAGAAATGTCCAACTTATCTCTAGCCACACTCTATGATCTCTCATTGAGATGGTGCCTCTCATTGACCAAACTCCATGAATATCCAGGTGAGAAAGGAGCCTAGAAGATTCAGTAAACAGGCCAAAACCTCCCAGGGACTAATCAAAGAAGAGAAGGGCAAAAAACTATCTGTATGTGTTTGGCACTGACAATGGAGAATACCACACAAGCTACCATTTTTGCCATTCACCAAATGCAGTAAACTTCCCTTTTGTCTGGTGCCAGCATTTCTTTCAGACCCATCTTTATGCCAGTCCTATTTTTTATCAGTACCATACTGTTTTGATTATTATAGCTTTGTACTATAATTTGATATCAGGATGTGTGATGCTTCCAACTTTTCTGTTTTTCTTTCTGAAGTTTGCTTTGGCTATTCAGAGTCTTGTGATTTCATACTAATATTAGCATTTTTTTTTCTATACCTGTGAAAAATGGAACTGGAATTTTTATGGATAATTTAATAATATTAATTTTCAAATTAATGAACATGGGATATCTTTCCATTTATTTTTTTCTTCTTCAAAATCTTTCATCATTGTTTTACAGTCTTCAATGTACAGATCTTTCACCTTCTTGGTTAAATCTGTTCCTAAGTATTTTATTCCTTTTGATGCTCTCATAAATGGGGTCATTTTCTTGATGTCTTTTTCAGATAGATTGTTATTAGTGTAAAGAAAAGCAACTAATTTTTACATGTTAATTTAATATTCTGAAGCTTTACTGAATCCATTTATAGTTCTAACAATATTTTAGCAAAATCTTTAGGATTTTCTATATATAAGATCATGTTACCTGCAAACAGAGATAATTTTACACCTTTTTTTCTGATATGGGTGACTTTTAATTTTTTAATTGTGTTATTGCTCTTGTTAGTACTTCCATTACTATGTTGAAAAGAATTACAGTAACAAATCTTACAGGAAAAGCTTTAATTTTTTCCACATTGATCATAATGTTTGCTGTGGGTTTTTCATAAACAGCCTTTATTATGATGAGGAAATTTCCTTCTACACCTATTTTGTTGAGAGTTTTTCTCATAAGAGGATGCAGACACATAAATCAATAGAACAGAATAGGGAGCTCAGAAGTAACCCCAAGCAATTATGGTCAACTAATTTTCAATAAGGGCACCAAGAAGAAGCAATAGGGAAAGGATACTCTTCAATAAATGATGCTGGGGAAACCACCTATCCACATATAAAAGAATGAAACTGGACTCTTATCTTACAGCATACAAAAAATCAAGTCAAAGTGGATTAAAGACCTAAACATAAAAAATAAAATCATAAAACTCCTAGAAGAAAACATGAGAGAAAAGTTCCCTGACATTAGCTTTGGCAATGATTTTTCAATACCACACCAAAAGCTCAGGCAACGAAAGCAATTATAAGCAAGTGAGACTATGTGAAACTAAAAAGCTTTTGTATAGCAAAAGAAATAATGAATAAAATAAAATGGTAGTCTATGGATTTGGAGAAAATATTTCAAGCCATATATCTGATAAGGGGTTAATACCTGAAATATATGAGAGTACTTCAAAAAGTTTGTGGAAAGATTTGTATTATCTTTTAATTCCACTTTTCCATGAAATTTTTGAAGTACCTTTGTATAAGGAACTCATATAACTCAGTAGAAAAAATATAAAACATGATTAATACATGTGCATAGTACCTGAATAAAATTTTTCCAAAGAAGACATACAAATGACCAACTGATAGATGAAAAAATGTTCAATTTCACTAATTATCAGGTCAATTTAAATCAAACCCACAATAAGATATCATTTCACCCCAGTTAGAATTGCTATTATCAGAAATACAGGAGCTAAGAATTGTTGGTGAGGATGTGAGTAAAAGGAACCCTTCTACACTGTTGGTGAAATGCAAATTGGTATAGCCGTTATGAAAAATAGTATGGAGGTTCCACAAAATATTAAAATGGAATTATAATATGATCCAACAATCCTACTACTGGGTGTAAAGCCAAAAGAATCAACGTCAGTATCTCAAAGATATACCTGCATTCACATGTTTATTGCAGCAATACTGACAATAGCCAAGATATGGAATTTACTTGTGCCCATCAACAGATGAATGTATAAAGGAAATGTAATATAAAAATGTGTACACAATAGACTATTATTAATCCTTGGGAATAAAAAAGAAAATTGGATAAATAAAATGTGTATATACAAAATGGAATACACTCAGCCACATTAAAAAAAAAATGAAATTCTACCATTTGAAGCAACATAGGTGAGTCTGGAGAAAATTATGTTAAGTGAACTATTCCAGGCACAGAAAGAGAAAACCACATGTTCTCACTCATGTGTAGAAGCTAAAAAAGTTTATCTCATAGAAATAGAGAGTAGAATAGCGGTTACTAGAGATGGGGAAGGGGAGGGAAGGATAGACAGAGGGTGGTCAATGGGTACAAAATAGTAGCTAGATAGGAAGAATAAGATTTAGTAGTCTATAGCATTCTAAGGAGACCACTGTCAACAGCAAATTACTGTATAATTTCAAGTAGCTTGTAGAGAGGATTTTGAAAATTGCTAACATGAAGAAGTAACAAGTGTTTGAGGTGATGAATATGCTAATTATCTTGATATGATCATTGAACACCATATAAATACACAGAAATATCACATTGTGTTCCATAAATAAGTACAATTATTTGGGGTTAAATAAGAAAAAAATAAAAAAGAGTAAAGAAGGAAATCCTCTCATTTGTGACAACATGGATGTACGTAGAGGACATTATGTTAACTGAAATAAGCCATTCACAGAATGCTGCATGATCTCACTTATACCAAGAATCTAACAAAAATTGAATACATTGAAACAGAGAATAGAACACTGGTTTTCAGACCAAGGGGGGGGGGGGGATGAAAAGATGGAGGACAAAAAGTACAAACTTGTAGTTGTAAGATGAATAAGTCTAGAGATCTTATGTACAGAATGAGGAGTATAGTTAATAACATTGTATTGCATGCTGGAAATCTGTGAATAGAGTAGATTTTAGGTGTTCAGGTCAACAAAAAAAAATACAAAAAGAAAAAAGAAAAATAAATAATTTGTGAGCTGATGGATACAGGCTTGACTATACCAATCATTTCACTAAGTATATGTATATGAACACGTCATGCTGTACACCTTAAATATACACAATTAAAAAAATAAATAAAATACTCTTCCAAACTTTGCCCATTACCCAGTTCCAAAGCTGCATCCACATTTTCAGGTATCTGTATAGCAACATCCCACTCCTCAGTACCAATTTTCTGTATTAGTCCGTTTTTGTTTTGCTATGACAGAATACCTGAGACTGGGCAATTTATAAAGAAGAGAGGTTTATTTGGCTTAGATTCTGGGACAGCTGCATCTGGCACAAGCCTCAGACTGCTGCTTCTCACAGCAGAAAGCGGGAGGCAGCTGGCAGGTACAGGGAGATCATATGGCAAGAGGAAGCAAGAGAGAGAAGGAGGTGCCAGGGTCTTTTAAACAACCAGCTTTCTCAGGAACTAACAGAGCAAGAACTCACTCACATCCCCACCCCTCAGGGAGAGCATTAATCCATTCATGCTCAACCAACTTTCAGCACTGACACATTGGGGGATCACATTTTCACAAGAATTCTGGGAGTACAATACATCAAAACTCCATCAAATGGGTAATATGTTAATAATGCTATTCCTACATTATTAGTTTACATATTTCCCTTTATTCAAATATTACTGGCATGTATGAGTGAGGGTGAATTTGAGAGTAAAGGGAATGGAAAGAAAGAGGTTATTTCACTGTTTCCAATCAATTTTTGCCAAAGGCACTTAGAAAAGATAAAGTACCATGTTAAAGTTTCCAAAGCACCCTAACCTGGGATGAGAGATTCATTAGGTTTTCCAAAGAATAATGAACTTTCCATGGTCGATGGTCTCCCATGAGATGATACAAGGAAAAGTACATGGAATGATTCATATTGTCTTTTAATTCTATTTTTCTACGAACTTTTTAAAGTACCCTCATATATTTGTTCACCATTTTGTTAACCACCTGGTCAATATAATCAAAGCTTTGGATTTTTATACACTCTATAAGTAATTTTTAGAGCACCACAGATTTTGCTAATGACAAATTACTTCCTGTAATTTTCACAAAGGTAAATAAATTTGTTAGTTTTTATGCAGGATACTCTGGACAAATAAAACTCTGCACTGTTTCCTTTTTTGACCATTAATTTTGCTTTATACTTTCTATAAAGTTTCCTTATGTTATAAACCCTTCCTTTTGAAGATAGTGCTTTCAGAACATGCTCCAGAGATGCCTGTTTTAAATCTACTTGGTCTTGATCTGATATCTATAGTGTAACACTTTTGCTACATGCAAATTAAATAAATCTGTCATACTAGAGTTTATTAAATGCTGATAAGGTTATACTTATTTTATAAAACTCAAAAAAATTTTGAAGCTTTGTTCTTTTGGTAACTATACCCTTGACATATGAGTAAATGTCAGTTTCTAAAAAGAAGGAAGTATAGATTAGTTTATCTAATGTTGTACATTAGAAAACTAAAGAACATTGTTACCCAACACACTCTACAGTGTTCATGCAGTGTCATCTTTGCCATTTATTTCATTTTACCATATGTAACCATTTTATCCAGACACACACACACACACATACCAAATGAAGATGTACAAATCAATGACTCTTCATAAAATCAACAATCTGTAGCCACTGACCTAGATGGAAAATACAGCACTGCAGCACCATAGACGTCTCCCTTGTGTCACCTTCTGGTCACAACCATCCTCCCTCTAAAATACAATCATTCTCATGCCATTATGTCATTCATTTGCTTTCCTGCATAGTTTTAATACATTAGCAACTATTCTTAAATACTTAGGCTTAGTTCTGTGCTTTCTTTTTATAGATATTATCATAATGGATCTTTAGTTTAACATATTTTTGAAAAGTATTTATTTTATTGCGTGCAGCTCTTTTTATCCATTTTCATTGTCATATAGTTTTATTCATAACAGTAACAATAATTTATTTTTCCATATATGAATCTTCATTTGCAATTTGGGTTAACTAAATTTGGGTTTTATAAATAAAGTCATTAGACCATAGTTCTTGGTCTTTTTTTTTTTTTTTGAAACAATTGATTGTACATATCAGTGGGGCAGAGTTGAATATCAATGCCTACATACAATATACGATGTTCCAATCGGAAAAATTAGCATATACAACCCCACACACTATAATCATTTTTTGTAGCCCTTTACCAATTTCTCACTAACTCTTCCCATTTTCTATCTCTGTTGGTCTTGGTTCTCTTCTCTCCTCTTGAAAGTTCAACAAATTCTTGTGATTGTTGTATCTTTCTTTCTTTCTTTGTACATTTGTTTATATTTTTTAGCTCCCACTTACGAGTGAGGACATGTAGTATTTCTCTTTCTGTGCTAAGCTTATTTCACATAACATTTTCTCTAAGTTCATCCACGTTGTTGTGAATGGCAGATTTTCATTCTTTTTTATGGCAAAGTTGTATTCCATTATGTACATATACCACATTTTTCTTTTCCAGTCATCCATCAATGGACATATATGTTGGTTCCAACTCTTGGCTATTGTAAATAGAGCTGTGATAAATATGGAAGTGCAGATATATGTTAGACATGATTTCCATTCCTTTGGATGTATACCCAGAAGTGGGATTGCTGGATTGTATGGCAGTTCTACCTGTAGTTTTTTGAGGAAATTCCATACTTTTTTCCATAATGGCTGCAGTAATGTATAGTCCCACCAACAGTGTAGGAGGGTTCCCCTTTCTCCACATCCTTGCCAGTCTTTGTTAGTCTCTGTCTTTTTAATGATGGCCAGTCTAGCTGGGGTGAGATGATATCTTAATGTGGTTTTGATTTTCATTTCCCTAATGCTGAGTGATGTTGAGAATTTTTTCATGTGTCTGCTGGCCATTTGTATGTTTTCCTTTGAGAAATGCCTATTTAGTTCCTTTGCCCATTTTTTAATTCGGTTATCTGTTTTTTTACTGTTAAGTTGTTTGAGTTCCTTGTATATTCTGGATATTAATCTCTCATTGGATGCATAGTTTGTGAATATTTTCTCACATTCTGTAAGTTGTCTTTTTGCTCTGTCAATTGTTTATTTTGTTGTGCAAAAGCTTTTTAGTTTAATATAATCCCATGTGTTTATTTTTTCTTTTGTTGCCTGTGCTTTTGTGGTCTTATTCTTAAAGTCTTTGCCCAGTCCTACTTCCTGAGGTGCTTCCTTTATGTTTTCTTCTAGGAGTTTAACAGTTTCAGGTCTTACTTTTAAGACTTTAATCCATTTTTAGTTGATTTTGGTATATAGTGAGAGGTATGGGTCTAGTTTCATTCTTCTACAATTTTCCTGACACCATTTAATGAAGAGGCAGTTATTTCCCCATTGTTTGTTTTTGCTGCTTTTGCCAACAATCAGTTAGCTGTATGAATGTGGGTTTATTTCTGGGTTCTCTATTCTGTTCCCTTGGTCCAAGTATCTTTTGTTATGCCAGTGCCATGCTGTTTTTGTTATTACAGCTTTGTAGTATAATTTGAAGTCAGGTAGGATTATGCCTTTGGCTCCCCCCCCCACTCAGGGTTCCTTTGGCTATTTGAGGTCTTTTGTTGTTCCATATGAATGTTAAGATTGCTTTTTATTTTCTCCTTATTTTTGTGAAGAATGACACTGGTATTTTGATGGGGATTGCATTGAATCTGTAGATCACTTTGGGTAATATTGACATTTTCACAATCTTAATTCTTCCAGTCCAAGAGCCTGGTATGTCAGTCCATCTTTTTGTGTCCTTTTTAATTTCCTTCAGCAGTGATTTGTAGTTTATGTTATAGAGATCTTTCACCTCCCTGGTTAAGTTTATTCCTGAGTATTTTATTTTTTGGTGACTAGTGTAAATGGGCTTGCTTTCTTAATTTCTTTTTCTGCTAGTTCATTATTAGAGTATAAAAATGCTACTGATTTTTGCAGGTTGATTTTGTATCCTTAAACATTAACAAAATCATTTATCAGTTCTAAGAGTTTCTTGGTTGACTCTTTCAGTTTTTCTATATAGGGGATCATGTCACCTGCAAACAGGAACAGTTTGACTTTGTCTTTTCCAATCTGGATACCCCTTATTTCTGTCTCTTCCCTGACTGCTCTTGCTAATACTTCCAATACTATGCTAAATAGGAGTGGTGAGAGTGGGCATCCTTGTCTTGCTCTTGCTCTTAAGGGAAAAGCTGAAACCTTTTCTCTATTCAGGATGATATTGGCAGTATGTTTGTGGTATATGGCTTTTATTGTCTCATGAAGGGATGCTGAATTTTGTCAAATGCTTTTTCTGCATGTATTGCGATAATCATATGGTTATTGTCCTTGATTTTGTTGATGTAGTGTATCACATTTATTGACATCCATATGTTGAACAATCCTTGTACCCTAGGATAAATCCCACGTGATCACATTGTATAATTTTTTTATGTATTGCTATATTGTGTTTGCTAATATTTTGTGGAGGATTTTTGCATCCATGTTCCTCGCACATATTGGCCTGTAGTTTTAGTTGTTGTTGTATCTTTGTCTGGTTTTGGTATCAGGTGATGCTGGCCTCTTTGAATGCATTTGGAAGAATGGCCTTTGTTTCAATTTTAAGACCAGTTTTTTATATGCTTCAGTGCATGGGGGGCAGAGTGGAACAAATTTACGTATTTAGCAGTCCAAACCTTTAATTTTACAGATCAGAAACTACCTATGTATTTATGTAACAGAGTCAATGTTACATTTTTATGAATGAGCTTTGCTATGTTTTAGAAGGAAATATTTTTTCAAACAAAATATATTGTTGTTTTTCAGCCATTTTCCCCTTCCCTAATTCCCACATCCTTCAAATTTTGCCACTCCTTTATTCCTCTATAGGGAGAATTAATTTATTGTATCTTGTAAAATTATTGCAGTCATTGATAGTATAATTGATAATTTATATCAAAATAATATTTGTATTTTGAAGACAATAAGGTAGTATTTTTTTTCTTTAGAATCAAGTAGATATCCTTAAATCCCATCTTTGAGTAAGAGCCACACAAATATGCCATAGGGCATAAGTGATACACAGTAATGTCAGAGAAGAGAGTACTACTTTCTGACTTTCAAACAAATTCTCCTTTTGCTGCATTGCTAGAGGGCTAAGAGCCCTTTAAACTTCATGACCTACATAGCATGGCTGTAAATGACATTCTTATTCATAGCAACATTTAATGTTTTCCTGGATTTTGCTAAGCTATTTACCACAATGATATATTGCAGAATTGAATTCCACAGCTTGATTGTGTACTGCATAAAGAATTGCATTGTTCATCAGTCTAAAGTGGAATGCAATTCATTCTCATTGAGTGTCAGCTTGTTTCCATGGTATGGGAATGGGAGGAGAAAGCACCTTATGTTTTCAGTAAAACATTCATTACTTTTATAGCTGTTTTCCTTTTCATAGTTTACTTCTCTCCATTACTAAGTAAATCACACTATAATGCCTTCCAGACATAATTTTTATATTTATTTTGGCCTTTTTATCCAGCTTTAACATTTGGCCTGATTTTAATCTGTCACATTTTACGTAATCTTCCTTATAAATTGACTACTGACTGAAACTGTTGCTCAGAAGAATTCTATAAGCACTGCAAGGAAAAGTCATCAGCATTATACAGTTAGGAATAAATCAGAATAGAAAGTTCAGAATTTTCAAGTCTTATTCTTATGAATGCTCCATTTGTCTTTGCCCTTCCTATACAAGCTAAAAAATTAGAAAAGAATTTTTTTCACCAGTTTAAGAATATTTTAAAAATTATCTGATTAAAAAAATATTTATATATAATCAACATTAAAATAAGCTTTAGATAATATTTATTTCCTACATAGGTGAAAGATAATGCAAATATATTGATGTTAACTCTAAATCTAAATGGTCTCGAGAGCGAATGCTCTTTGAAAAGATATTTAGAGTTAGCACTTCTGCTCTTGAAAATGTTTCAGTAGTGCTTTTCTAATAACAGGAAAGGAATACAATTATTTTAGCCACCCAGCAAAATTGTTAGCAATAATATGCTTCATTGAGTGTTGATTGTAGAACAAATGGTATACAACATCTTAAACTATTTCCTGTGGGGGCTCAGGGGTGGCGGGCCCGAACCTCCCAGTAGCCGCTTTTATCCCCCCCCATGGGATGAGCAAGAGAGGGAACTGGTAGGATTACTCTTGCCACCCTAGTGGCCAGGAGAGCCCAGGAGGAAGGTGAGTATGCTGCCCGCCTATTCAGCCCACAGAGAGACACTCAGATGGGTTCCGTCAAGCAGTTCCGTCTATTTTCACACAAGCACCTGCTTTTATAAGCATATGGCAAGGGGATTTCCTAACTTCAACCTATCATCTTAAAGGTCATGTGAACATGCATCTTGCTCTAATGCTTTGCTATTGCAATCACGCGGTGAGCACGAGCGTGGAAATATCTTTTATCCAATAATTTTAAACTATGTCTTTCCTTGGCCACTCCCCAGCGGCTTCCGTCAGGCGCCATCCTTATCTCTCCTGTGCAGGCAAATATTTTCAACAGATTACATACGCATATGTGGGTGGGGTCATGGCTCCTTCCCTTCCCCAGGAGGAGGTGTGTTACCTCAATGCCCCAACAATTTCCTGTATATAATGCCAACCAAAAAGAAATTTTAAAAAGAATTGAAAATGAGACATAACTCAATTGATGAATAATGTCCATAAGCATATTGATACTCAAAAGAACAAAATAAGGGCTGGCCCTATAGCTCAGTTGGTTAGAGTACGGTGTAATAACACCAAGGTCAAGTGTTCATATCTCCATACTGGCTAGCTGCCAAAAAAAAAGAGAGAATAAAATGGCCATAAAATTTCATGAAAATTAACTTGAATAATAAATTTTTTAACTCCTATTTTTGCTGAAAAATTTACTGTTTTAATTAATATTTTCATTGATCCTGTAATGTTTTCCAGGTATACTATCATGTCATCTGCAAATAGAGATAGTTTTATTTCTTTATTTTTAATTCGTATATCTACTACGTTTTCCTCTTTATAATTGCATTGGATGACATACTTAACCTTTTCTTGACAACAGAAGGAATGCCTCTAGTGTATCTTATTACATGTGATGGGGTATACACTTTATGTGCAAAGAAATAATCTATTCATTCTTATTTTCTCAAAGTTTTTAATAAAGATGGCTTTTGAATTTTGCCATAGGCTTTTTCAACATCTGTGAAAATAATCATATAATTGTTTTCCTTATGGTGAATTTATATTAATAGATTTTATTTTATTTTATTTTATTTTGTCAATATACAATGTGGTTGATTATTATGACCAATTACTGAAACCTCCCTCCTGCCTCCCTCTCCCCCTCTCCCTCCCAACAATGTCCTTTCTGTTTGCTTGTCGTATCAATTTCAAGGAATTGTAATTGTTATGACTTCTTCCTTCCCCTCCCCCTTTTTCTTATTTATTTATTTAATTTTAGCTCCCACAAATAAGTGAGAACATGTGATATTTCTCTTTCTGTGGCTGACTTGTTTCACTTAATATAATTCTCTCTAGGTCCATCCATGTCATCGCAAATGGCAGTATCTCTTTTTTTTATAGCTGAGTAGTATTCCACTGTGTAGATATAACACATTTTCTGTATCCACTCATCTGATAATGGACATTTGGGCTGGTTCCAACTCTTAGCTATTGTAAATAGTGCTACGATGAACATTGGGGAATAGATATACTTTCGAATTGATGATTTCCATTCCTCTGGGTATATTCCCAGCAGTGGGATTGCTGGGTCATATGGTAGATCTATCTGCAATTGTTTGAGGAACCTCCATACCATTTTCCATAGAAGCTGCACCATTTTGCAATCCCACCAAAAATGTATGAGAGTTCCTTTTTCTCTGTAAACTCACCAGCATTTATCATTAACAGTCTTTTGGATATTAGCCATCCTAACTGGGGTTAGATGGTATCTCAGTGTGGTTTTCATTTGCATTTCCCGAATGCTGAGTGATTTTGAAAATTTTTTTGTATGTCTGTTGGCCATTCGTATATCTCCCTTTGAGAAATGCCTATTTAGCTCTTTCACCCATTTTTTAATAGGGTTGCTTGTTCTTTTGTTGTAAAGTTGTTTGAGTTCCTTCTATATTCTGGATATTAATCCTCTGTCAGATGTATATTTTGAAAGTATTTTCTCCCACTCTGTTGGTAGACTTTTAACTGTTTTTTTTTTCTTTTTTTTAAAGATTTTTTTAAAATTTATTTTGTCGATATACATTGTGGTTGATTATTGTGGCCCATTACTGAAAACTCCCTCCCTCCTACCACTCCCCTGTCCCTCCTCCTTCTCCCCCCTTCCCCCCAACAATGTCCTTTCTGTATGCTTGTCATGTCAACTTCAAGGAATTGTAATTGTTGTGTCTTCTTCCTCCCACCCCCTTGGTTTTTCTTTTATTATTTTTTTATGTGTGTGTGTGTGTGTGTGTGTGTGTGTTCATTTATTTATTTATTTTTAGCTCGCACCAATAAGTGAGAACATGTGGTATTTCTCTTTCTATGCCTGACTTGTTTCACTTAATATAATTCTCTCTAGGTCCATCGATGTCATTGCAAATGGCAGTATTTCAATCTTTTTTATAGCTGAGTAGTATTCCACTGCGTAGATATACCACATTTTCTGTATCCACTCATCCGATGAGGGACATTTGGGCTGGTTCCAACTCTTGAATATTGTAAAGAGTGCTACAATGAACATTGGGGAACAGGTATACCTTCGACTTGATGATTTCCATTCCTCTGGGTATATTCCCAGCAGTGGGATAGCTGGGTCATATGGTAGAACTATCTGCAATTGTTTGAGGAAACCTCCATACCATTCTCCATAGAGGCTGCACCATTTTGCAGTCCCAAGAACAATGTATGAGAGTTCCTTTTTCTCCACAACCTAACCAGCATTTATCGTTCAGAGTCTTTTGGATTTTAGCCATCCTCACTGGGGTGAGATAGTATCTCAGTGTGGTTTTGATTTGCATTTCCTGAATGCTGAGTCATGTTGAGCATTTTTTCATGTGTCTGTTGGTCATTCGTATATCTTCCTTAGAGAAATGCCTATTTAGCTCTTTTACCCATTTTTTAATTGGGTTGCTTGTTTTTTTCTTGTAAAGTTGTTTGAGTTCCTTGTATATTCTGGATATTAATCCTTTGTCAGATGTATATTTTGCAAATATATTCTCCCACTCTATTGGTTGTCTTTTAACTGTTAATTGTTTCTTTTGCTGTGCAGAAGATCTTTAGTTTGATATAATCCCATTTGTTTATTTTTCCTTTGGTTGCCCGTTCTTTTGGGGTCATATTAATGAAGTCTGTGTCCAGTCCTACTTCCTGAAGTGTTTCTCCTAAGTTTTCGTGAAGAAGTTTTATTGTTTTGGGGTGTATATTTAATTCTTTAATTCATTTTGAGTTGACTTTAGTGTATGGTGAAAGGTATGGGTCTGGTTTCATTCCCCTGCATATTGATATCCAGTTCTCCCAACACCATTTGCTGAAGAGACAGTCTCTTACACAGTGTATAGGCTTGGTGCCTTTTTCAAAGATCAGATGGCTGTAAGTGTGTGGGTTGCTTTCTGGATTCTCTATTCTATTCCATTGATCAGTGTGTCTGTTTTTATGCTAGTACCATACTGTTTTGTTTATTATAGCTTTGTAGTATAGTTTAAAGTCAGGTAGTGTTATGCCTCCAGCTTTATTTTTTTTGCTCAGCATTGCTTTGGCTATGTGTGGTCTTTTGTTATTCCATCTAAATGTCTGGATTGTTCTTTTTATTTCTGAGAAAAATGTTATTGGAATTTTGATGGGGATTGCATTGAATTTGTATATCACTTTGGGTAGTAGTGACATTTTCACTATGTTGATTCTTCCAATCCAAGAGCATGGGATATCTTTCCATCTTCTTGTATCCTCTCTAATTACTCTGAGTAGTTGTTTGTATTTCTTATTATAGAGATTTTTCACATCGATGGTTAACTCAATTCCTAAGTATTTTATTTTTTTGGTTGGTTATTGTAAATGGGCAAGCTTTATTGATTTCCCTTTTTGCATGTTCACTATTTGATAATACAAATGCTACTGATTTTTGTGTGTTGATTTTGTATCTTGCTTCTGTGCTGAAATCATTTATCAACTCCAAGAGTTTTTTTGTAGTGTCTTTAGGCTGTGTGATATATAGGATCATGTCATCTGCAAACAGGGACAGTTTGACTTCATCTTTTCCAATCTGGATGCCCTTTATTTCCTTCTCTTCTCTGACGGCTCTGGCTAGTACTTCTAACACTATGTTGAATAGGAGTAGTGAGAGTGGACATCCTTGTCTAGTTCCTGTTCTTAAAGGAAAAGCTTGCAGCTTTTCCCCATTCAGGACGATATTGGCACTGGGTTTATCATATATGGCTTTAATTATGTTGTGATACGTTCCATGTATACCTAACTTATAGAGGGTCTTTGTCATGAATGAATGTTGAATTTTATCAAATGCTTTTTCAGCATCTATAGAGATAATCATATGGTCCTTGGGTTTGATTTTATTAATATGGCTTATCATATTTATTGATTTGCATATGTTGAACCAACCTTACATTCCTGGGATGAATAACACTTGATCATGGTGAATAATTTTACGTAAGTGTTGCTGTATTCTGTTTGCCAGTATTTTATTGAGGATTTTTGGCTTGTAGGTATTACAGGATATTAGCCTGTAGTTTTCTTTTTTGGTTATATCTTTACCTGGTTTTGGTATCAGGATGATGTTTGCTTCATAGAATGAGTTTGGGAGATTTGCCTCCATTTCAATCTTTTGGAATACTTTGTAAAGAATTAGCGTTAATTCCTCTTTGAATGTTTGGTAAAATTCTGCTGTGAATCCACCTAGTCCGGGGCTTTTCATTGTTGGTTGCCTTCTCATAACAGTTTCAATCTCCTTTCTTGTTACTGGTCTGTTCAGACTTTCTACATCTTCATAGCTTAATTTTGGGAGCTTGTGTGTGTCCAGAAATTTATGCATTTCCTCCAGATTGTCAAATTTGTTGGCATATAGTTGTTTATAGTAGTCTCAAATGATTCCTTGTATTTCAGATGAATCAGTTGTAATATCACCTTTTTCATTTCTAATTTTTGTTACTTGGATCTTCTCTCTTCTTTTTTTTGTTAGCCATGCTAATGGTTTGTCAATTTTACTTATCTTTTCAAAAAACCAACTTTTTGATTCGTTGATCTTTTGTATTGTTTTCTGGCTTTCAATTTCATTAAGTTCTGCTATGATGTTAATGATTTCTTTCCATGTGCTAACTTTGGCTTTGGATTGTTCTTTTTTTCTAGTTCTTTAAGGTGAAGTGTTAGGTTGTTCACTTGCCATCTTTCCATTCTTCTGAAGTGAGCATTTAATGTGATAAACTTCCCCCTTAGTACTGATTTTGCAGTATCCCACAGGTTTTGGTATGATATATCATTATTTTCATTAGTTTCAATAAATTTTTTGATTTCCCGTTTGATTTCTTCTTGCACCCATATGTCATTAAAAAGAATGCTGTTTGATTTCCATGTGTTTCCATGTGTTCCAGAATTTCATTTGTTATTGATTTCTAATTTTAATCCATTGTGGTCTGAGAAAATACATGGGATAATTCCAATTCTTCTGAATTTGTTGAGACTTGATTTGTGACCTAATATATGATCTATCCTGGAGAATGTTACATGCGCTGATGAGAAGAATGAATATTCTGAAGTTGTTGGATGGAATGTTCTGTAGATATCTGCCAAGTCCAATTGGTCTAATATGTTGTTTAGATCTTGTGTTTCTCTACTGATTCTTTGACTAGATGTTCTGTCCAATATTGACAGTGGGGTGCTCAGGTCCCCTGCTATTATGGTATTAGTGTCTATTTCCTTCTTCAGTTCTATCTTTAATAGTGTTTGTTTTATAAATCTGGCTTCTGTGACATTGGGTGTGTATATATTTGTGATTGTTATGGCTTCTTGATGGATTGATCCTTTTATCATTATGTAGTGGTCCTCATTATCTCTTTTTATGCTTTTTAGTTTAAAGTCTATTTTATCAGATATAAGAATAGCTACTCCAGCTCGTCTTTCTTTTCTGTTTGCATGGTAAATCTTTTTCCATCCTTTCACTCTTAGTCTATGTGAGTCTTTATGGGTGAGGTGGGTCTCTTGAAGGCAGCATATAGTTGGGTCTTCCTTTTTAATCCAGTCTGCCAGTCTGTGTCTTTTGATTGGGGAATTTGCACCTTTTACATGAAGAGTTGTTATTGAAAAGTGTTGATGTAATCCAAGCATTTTATTGATTATTTTTTGGATGTCTTAGGTGTCTTTTGTTCCTTTCTTTCTGATTTACTGGGTTTTTTTCTGTATTTGTTGATTCCTTGGGTTGTAGATAGCCTTTTTGTTTGTTTGTTTTCTCTTCATGAATGCCATTTTTATTATACTAGTGTGTTTTGATTTTACTTGGATTTTTATGGCAGTGGTAGTTATTTTTTAGGTACCAAACACAGTACTACCCTGAGAATTTCTTGTAAGGGTGGTCGTGTGGTAGTGAACTCTTGTAGTTTTTGTTTGTCTGAGAAATAAACTATTTGCCCTTCATTTCAGAAGGACAGCCTTGCGGGGTAGAGTATTCTTGGCTGGCAATGTCTGTCTTTTAGTATTTTGAAAATATCATCCCATTCCTTTCTGGCTTTTAGGGTTTGTGATGAAAAGTCTGATGTTAGTCTGATTGGGGCTCCATTAGAGGTGATTTGAAGCTTCTCTCTTGCAGCATTTATGATTCTCTCTTTGTCTTTGAGTTTTGCCAATTTGACTATAGCATGTCTTGTAGAAGACCTTTTTTTGTTGAATATGTTTGGGGATCTTTGAGCTTCCTCAATCTGAAAGTCTGTGACTTTTCCTATACCTGGGAAGTTGTCTACCACTATTTTGTTCAATATGTTTTCAATGCAATCTCCTTTTCCCTCCCCTTCTGGAATACCCATGACTTGGATATTTGAGCACTTAAGGTTGTCTGATATCTCTGAGATTTTCTTCAATGCCTTTAATTCTTTTTTCTTTTTTTTTTTTTCTGCCTGTGTTATTTCAAACAGTCCAACTTCAAGGTCAGAACTTCTTTCTTCTACTTCTGCAATCCTGCTGGTTAAACTCTCTGTTGTGTTTTTTATTTCATTGAATGAATTCTTTCGTTTGGCAAGCTCTGCTACATTCTTTTTCAGGGCATTGATTTCCTTGTACATTTCTTCTTTCAGGTCCTGTATACTTTTCCTTATTTCATCATGTTGTCCAGCTGAGTTTTCTTGTATCTCATTCAGTTTCCTTAGAATTATCACTCAAAATTCCTTGTCAAATATTTCAAGGTCTTATTGTTCTATAGGATCTAGAGCTTGAGAGTTATTTCCCTTTTGTGGTGTATTTTCTTGATTTTTCATATTTCTGGTATCTCTTATTTGATGTTTAGTCTTTGTGGCAGGGGGTTTCACTGTCCACAGGTTTGACACTATTATCTGGCTATGATGTTGCTGGGGTTGCCAATTTGGTATGGCTACCTCAGTGTCTGCTCAGGTGGCCACTAGTGCCTTGCATGTGTAGTTGCCTCTGGTCTTGGGCCTCTCCGAGGAGTCACCTCTCTGGTCAGCATGCACTCGGCTGGGCTTCTGAGTCACCTGGCGGCACCGCAGGGTGTGTGGTCTCTGCAGAACTTCCACCTCCCCTACTGGACTTCTCCCTGCTCCATGTGCACTGGGACGGGCTGGGGATGGAGACAGGTTGTGGCAGTGAGGCCTACCTGCTGGATAGAGTGGCAGCGGCACTGCAGGTTGTGTGGTTTCTTGAATAATTAATTTTGTAGATAAGTTAGATAGTGCAGGTGATATTGAGAATTTATTACCTATGTGTATAATTGTGTTCTGTTTGATTCCTTTTATATATTAGTTCTGACGTTCTTGCCTTAAGCTTTCTTATAGACGATTCTATAGCTGCTCAATCTAGAATGAATCTAGGTGAACTTTTCTTAGCAAATGCATTGCTTTTAACCCATTTAAAATTTTAATTGCTTAAACAAATCAAATGTGTGTATATTAATAATAATATCAAGATCTCTAACCCCTCCAGACTACTATCGTATAGTGATTTAACAAGAATGTTTTTTTCTTTTACTGGACTGTCAGATCTAGTTTTTAATTATCTTCTCACCACCTCTAGGCCTTTTCATATTCAGATGGTATGTAAAATAATGTAGTCATTCATTCTAAAAGAGCTAAGGGATAATAATTTTTCTAGAATAATTCTCCTTTTCCTGTATTAATCAAACATCTGCCTTTATGTAGAATGCAATTCATAAAAATAATACAAAAACTTAATTTCAGAGAGTAAGATGAGTATGTATAAAACCTTTCTCTCAACAAAATAAACACTAACCAAACTCACAATAATCGAAGTATAATTGAGGGAGAATTACTTTACAAATCAATTTTTTTTTTTTTTTTTTTTTTTTGTCGTTTTTTCGTGACCGACACTCAGCCAGTGAGTGCACCGGTCAGTCCTATATAGGATCCGAACCCGCGGCGGGAGCGTCACCGCGCTGCCAGCGCAGCACTCTACCAAGTGCGCCACGGGCTCGGCCCTAATTCTAAAAAGAAAACAAAATTCTGTCTTAATCAAATAGCTTTCTTTGTTCGACAAACATTTTTTAAAAGTATCTACATTTCTTAGTGTTCTAAACTTGGAGCTACAATGCTAAACTAAAAAGACAAAGCTCCTGTCTTTGATTACATCTTACATTCTAGGAGAAGAAGACAGACAGTAAATAACTAAGCACATGGATACACACACACACACATACACACACACACACAAAACAAAGAAAAGGAAACAGGATAATGAGAAGCAGTGCATGAGGAGCAAATCTAAGAAAATCAGTAAAGGCTTCTCTTTACATATAAGTTCAAAAGAAATCTATAGTAAGGGAGCGAAACATGAGTATCTGTGGGGAGAATATTAGAGATGGTCAAAGCTGATTTCAAGTTTTAGAATCCAATTAACTAAAATGATGGAATTACTATAAACTGAGGTGAGAACTACTAGAGGAAAAGAGGATTGGCAAAAATCAGGAGTTTGAATTTGGGCATGCTACTTTTGAAGTGCTTATTAGACTTCCAAAGGGAAATATCAAGTAGACAGTTTGATATGAGTTCAGAATTCTCCTAAGTGATGTGTATATTGGACTGTCACCAACCTGGCAGTCATCAACGTATAGATGGTATTTGAAGTCATGAGACTTGATATGATCATTGATGGACTAAGTAAAGATGAAGAGAGAAGGTCTGAAGACTGAGTCCTAGAGATTTCTGGTTGTTGGAGTCAAGAAGAGGAGAGGAACATAGCAATAAAGACTGAGAAAGAACACTCATGTGATCAGAGGGAAACCAAGGAAAAGCATTGTCCAGAAAGTCAAATGAAGAGAATTTTGAATTGAGATAGTGGACAATTGTGTCAAGTGTTGTTTACTGGTGAAGAATCATAAATACTGTGAACTGACCGTTGAAACTCACAAAGTGGAGACCATGATAAAATGCCACTAAAGCTGTTTTGTTGGAGTTGTTTGGGTAAAAGCTTAATTGGAGTGGGCCCAAAAGATAAGAGAAAGTAATTTGAGACAGACTGTAGAAATAAATAGCTTTTTTGAGGGTTTTAATGAAAAGAGGAGCAAAGAAATGCAGAGGTAGCTATGGAAAAATATTGAGGGAGATGTTTTTGTTTGGGGAAGGTGATAGTACAGCCCATTCATACACGGGTGAGAGGTACCCAAGAGAGAGGGAAATCCAAGTAAGAGAAGAGAAAAAGAGTTATGTCTTTGATTAGGCAAGAGAGAATGTGATCCAGTTCACAAACATAGGAGTTAGGCTTGAAGAGCATTAGTAACCATTATTTCACAGCAATAGAAAAGAAGGAAAAAAAATGCAGTTCCAGCTGAAAGGAAATTGGTAGATGTGGTGATAAAAGTGGAATCTTGTATCTGTTATATTTCATATCATCAGGAAATAAGAATAAAGATCACTAACTGAAAGTAAATAAAGAAAAGGAAATAAACATTGGACAGAAAGAAGGAAGTGTGAAATAGTCATCTACAAAAGTAGGAAGACAAATGCATCAGGGAAATATGGTATGATTGTATTAGTACTAATGAATTTACAATGAGAGCCTGTTAGCACCGTCATGTGTTTTTCCATTCAGGTTTAGCTGCTTAGGTGCAGATATGAAACAGGCACAGAATTATATTTAGCTATGTTTGGAATTTTATTAAGCAAGTACAATGAAGAGAAGGGAAAATGAATTTGAAAGCATATGTGAGGGTAGCCTGGCTGGGTAAAGATGAAAGTGATGATTGTGGAAATGAGAGAGAGGAGGAACATAAAAGTCAATTGATTGGTTGTCCCATGCAGTTGAATAATATTGGAGGTCAGTTTACAAGATGGAGGGAATTGGAAAGAAAGGAGACAGTTATCAGAATGGACATTTAAAAAATGAAATTATGGAATGGGTACAGATATCAGTTACATCAGATACCAGGGAGAGATAGAGCGAGCACATGCAAGCTTACTTCTTTATCTTATCAGTGTTTGAGTGAGGAGATGGTTGAGTCATGGTTCAGTATTTGATTCATTTGTACAAACCCCCCTGGATCCTGGTACCACAAAACTCCATAAGACTGCAAATTCTTTCGCTTTTTAATCATGCTTTTGTGGGGTTTTTTTCAGGAAAATTGGGTGGGGGAGAATTACTAGTCCAAGTGAATTATCATGGGATTTGTGGGTCTTCCAGACTTAATTTTGTCCTGCCTGCAGTAACTTGACTTCCAAACCTAGCATTTGTCCTCAAATAGCATCCTAGCTCAATGTTTTCTGATGAAGGGCTCCTTTCTCTGGAACTTAGTTCATTTTCTGTTCCTTCACTGATCTTTGATAGTCCTGTAGAAACTCTGAGTTCTATTTTATATGGATTTATCTTGGTGTACTTTGGGAACAAAGATATTCTGCATCCTTTGGCAGAGAGGAATTCACTATTCATGTTTTTAACTACTTGATCATAATAATCTCTGGCGATAAGCTTAACCAATGCCTGATCAAAGAAATCCAAGCAAATCTTTTTCTTATTTTTCTGAATGTACATGATGACTTTTCTTTCCCTAAACTTGCACTGTGTTCAGGATATTTGGGCACGTACCACATTCTGCTTTATTATTATCACTCTTGTATTATTCCACATAGAAATTTCTCTTAAAAGCCTAGCCTCACAATTTGGTCTTCCACAAGTTTCATGACTTTCACCTCCATTGTTCTTTGATTCACCATTTTGGATCCAGATCCTCATCTCTTAGTGTAACTGACTCAGTGCTTTACCACTAATAATCATATTTCTAGATTCTTCATTATCACGTTTTTCATCTGAATGAACTCAGATTTCTTCATGATTCTACAATCTGGCATCCAGAGCTGGAAACATCCCTCCATGTTCATATTTCCATGTGATCATATTTAATTTCTTCACCTTGTCACTCCAATTAGATTACTAATTTTGGGGAGTTTATACTGAAATGAGAGATTTTTGTTTGGTTTCATATTGAGCTTCTAGTCAAGTAAACTACCTGTGTAACCTTCATATGAAAAGAAAAGTAGTTTAATGTAGCCATCCCTCTAGCCACTGTGAGGTGATAAACAAATTGAGAAAAGGACAAGAAGTTATCCCTATTACAATTTACTTTGTTGTTACAAACAATAAATACAGTCTATGGTGTCCTCTTAATTATTAATTTTCATCCAATATATTTGGTATTGACTCAAGTTTTTCAAAATTAAAAATTTTCTTAAACATTTTTTGGATTTAAAAAAATCATCCTTATTGACGCATGATTTACACAAAATAAACTGCATTCATTTAAAGTGTATACTTTGATGAGCTTTGACAAATATATATATATATATATATATATATATATATATACACACATACACATACGTATACACACACACACACCCTTGTAACTATCTGCTAAATCAAGAAACATTTCATGCAGTGTTTATCTTTCTATACTTGTCTTATTACACGAAGCTTGATTCAATCATTCCACAATATATACACATATCGAAACATAACATTGTACACTATAAGTAGATGCAATTTGTCATTTAAAAAAAATAAAGAAAACATTCTATCACCCCAAGAAAGTCTCTCATGCCCCTTTTCAGTCAATTGCTCTCACCCCAGGAAAATACTGATCAGCTTTCTATCACTAAAATGTTGAAGAAATGAAATTAAGGAGTATGTACTTTTTTTTGTCTAGTTCCTTTCTCTCATAATAAAGTTTGCTTTTTTCCAGCTTTATTGAGGTATGATTGACAAATAAATATTGTACATATTTAAGTTGTACAAGGTGATGTTTTTATATATATATATAATATATATATATATATAGTGAAATGGTTACCACAATCAAGCACATTTACATAGTTACCTCACATAGTTGTTTCATGTGTGTGTGTGTGTGTGTGTGTGTGTGTGTGTGTGTGTGTGTGTGTGTGTGTGTGGTGAGAACACATACAATCTCCTTTTAATAAATTCCAAGTGTACAACACATTCTTATGAGTTACCATACTGTACATTAGATCTCTAGATATTGTTCATCCTATAACTGAAAGTTTGTACCCTTTGGCCAATATCTCCCCATTTCCCACACACTCCAGCCCCTGTCAACCACCATTCTATTCTGTTTCTATGGGTTCAACTTTTTCTGATACCACATATAAGTGAGGTCAAGCAGTATTTGTCTTTCGGTGTCTGACTAATTTCTAACATCAGGTTCATCCATGTTGTTGCAAATGGTAGGATCTCCTTTTATATAAGGCTGAATACTATTTTATTGTGTGTGTATGTATATTAGACATATATATATACACACTGGTGTTACTTGAAAATGTTCATGGAAAAATAGAATTAAAAGATAATACGAATCTTTACATGAATATTTTGAAGTACCTTCATATATATATATTACATTAGTTTTTTTCCGTTTATCTGTTGATGGACGCTTAGGTTATTTCCATATCTTGGATATTGTGAACAATGGTGCAATGAGTGAAGATTTCTCTTTGACATACTGGTTTCATTTCCTTTCTATATAGACCCAGTAATTAGAATGGTGGATCACGTGACAGTTCAATTTTTCATTTTTTGGAGAACCTTCATACTGTTTTCCATAATGGTGTACTGATTTATATTCCCACCAACAGTGTACTAACCTAGTTCCTTTTTATTTTGCATCCTCTCCAGCACTTTTTATCTTTTGTCCTTTTGATAATAGCCATCCTAACAAATGTGCGGTGATATCTCATTGTGGTTTTGATTTACATTTCCCTGATGATTAGTGATGTTTCACATCTTTTCATAACCTGTTGGCCATTTGTATATCTCCTTTGGAAAGATGTCTACTCAGGTCTTTTCCTTATTTCAAAAAAAATTTCTTAAACATATTTTATATGTTTTCTTTCAAAACTTTATTCTTTTTCCCTTATTTGCCTCTATCTCCTCAGCACAAGTAAACAAAGATGTTATAAACTATAATTTGTTCATTATGTTTCTATATCACATGAAAGAATGATTAATTATAAAGTTTATAGGCCTGCACTAGTCCTTTTAAAAATTGAAGACCATTAATATCCCTTCATAAAATATTGTATAAATAAATATATTCATTTAGTACCTGTGCTCTACACACACAAAGACCTGGGACTAAGGGGACAAAACTGCTTGCCATATGTTGATGGTTATAGAAGTCTGAAGTCAGTTGTTCAATAATAAGTAAATACATAGGTTAGCTTATCATAATAATATTGTATGGCATACCATTTTCATCATAATTGTGAGTATAGGGTGCTTTGTATTTTACTGTGAAGAAGGCCTAAGTATTTAAATTAAAAATGCCTGCTCATTACGTTACTACAACTTTGGATTATGTGACCAAATGGAACTACAAACTCAATTTTAGATTTTGCAAGCAAGGCAAAAGAAATTAGACTATTTAAAAATTTGTTATCAAACATTAAAAATAACTGGTACTTAGACTTCCTCATTTTCTTTAAAGAGAATTTTTGAATATCTCAAAAAGTTACCAGATACATTGGATAATTTTCTGCCAAGAAGTAATGATTTTAGGTGGCTTAGAAACATTTACTGATAAGTTTAAAGCAGTATTTACTGAACTGCAAAGTATGCTAGTTTTCAAACATTTTTTTCTGTTTTCAGAAAATTTATGAAAAGATAATTCTATTTTTTCATGAACTTTTTGAAGTATTCTTATTCTTACAAGATTCTGAGTTAAAAAAACATTTTGAAATTTAAAGATCAGCTATGAAATGATTGATACAATTTGTAATGTTTTATCTATGTAAATTTTACTTTCTTGAGATTGATTTCCTGAAATAAAACTCAGAAAAAAATGTAAATTATGAAGCTAAAATGATAAACTGACTGTAATTGTTTTCCATTATGCCAATTTTATAAGTTACGTTCATCAAAGCAACCCTATATTTTATTGCCTGACTTTGTAATAATAAAGTGTTATGGATGTGAACTTATAAAATACATTAATAATAAAAAAAAACATTATCAGTTTTAAACATTGTGAATACACATGAGATTTTATTACAATATAAAAAATACTTTCTTTCTATTTCTCTTCTTTCCTTTAACAAACCTAGACACTTACATCTTGGTATCTCAAATGACTTAGTTTATTATAAAAATGATTTAAAGGTATTTTTATGTGTAGTAATGTCTGCATTTAGCTAAACACACAAGAAATAATAGACTTCAATACTTCAAGCACAAGATTACCCATTTTTATTTTACCTACAACTATTAATTAGTATTAAACCATTAACATTTCTTCTGTAGGCAGTGTTCCTACGAGTCTGCATAGTAAAATTTTTAATTTAAATTATTTCGATTGAAATTTTCTCCCCGTTTAAACTATTGTCTTCTTGAGGACAGGAGACATGTTAACATTTCAGTCATATGCAGTTAAAAGAACACTAATCTAAATGACCGAGACACTAGTTTCAACTTCATTACAATATAATACTTAGAGTTTCTTAACTTCTCGACACCTTAGTTTCTTGGTTTTTAACTGTCAGAAGTGAAAGATGAGGGGTCTTCAAAAAGTTCTTGGAAAGATTTGTATTATATTTTAATTTTTCCACAAACTTTTTGAAGGACTTGGATATAATGTATGCATTCCTGATATAGATAATGTAATAATAGAATAAAATAATACATGTAAAAGAACTTTGCAACCTCTAAGGTATCATGAAAGAAAGATGTTGCTTGATTATTATTGTTTTCAACAGCAGTTTCTAAAAAGAAAGAAGAGAGATGGGGAAAGAGAGAGAGAAGGAATAACTTACTGCCTATTTTTACAAAATTAGAGAGCATCATATTCCTCTAAACCATTGCTCTAAACCAGTCTCCTCAATGGGGAAAAAGAGGGTGATGAGGGGATTGAAAATTTGTTATGTTTTGGTTATCACAGTATTTGGAAAGTGCCACTGTGTTTATGAAAGTGGATAGCTAGCTGGGAGGCTTAACTTTCTATTGCCTGCAGGACAGTACTAAACAAAAGAATTATCCTTAAACATTTATTTTCATATTTGAATTGAATAAGTTGAGTTATACACCAGTACATATATTTTTAAATACTGGATGAAAAACAGCATTTATAATAAACCAAATATGATCATATTGATATGCTTGTGTGATAACATTTTATGAAATTTAACGTAACCTATTAAATTATATATGTATATAATGTAAAAGCTTTTATAAACATTTTGATGAATTTATGATGGTGCTATTTAAACCTAACTTTATAATATGAAATATCGCAATTCTATCTTAATCTTTAAGATATTGTAGGAATACTCCCATATCAATGTATTAGAAAGTTCTAGGGGAAATATACATTATTAGAAAGACAGCTTGGTGCCTAAAAATAGAAAAACTATTAATATGTCTATTATTATTTTGCCCCAGGCAATTGTAAAATTTTCTGTAAAATTAAGAAACAAGACTATTTTTCCCCTAATATGAATTGAGGAAACTTTTAATCACAGTGGGATGAACCCAGTAACTTGTCTTCATATTGGGAAGATCTCTTTGCAAATAGAAATTAACCCCACCCCAGAAAATTATTGTTTAAATCAATGCATTTATTATATACCATCCAATCGGTTCCTTTCTTTGTATTTGCACAATGCGAGATGACTCCCAAATAACTTTTGAGGGATGACGTTCAACTTTTGTGACTCAGTTGAAAATTGTATCTAATCCTCCTTATTATCATTAATGTGAATTCTTTCCATGCTGTCAGCAAGTAAAGATGCACATGGATCATTTTATCAAGCACACTATTGGTCTGGAGACAAGATATTTTGAAAGTTTGTGGCTAAAGTTACAGCTCTCTAGTTTCATTCTTTTTTTTTTTTTTCATTGGTTATGAATATTCATGAGATACAAAGTTGATTGTCACCCCTCGTGTCCATGATGTGAGGGCCAGAATAATACCGGCAGCATATCCATTACCACAAATTGCATTTGTACCCCATGTTGCCCAACTAATTATCCCCAACCTCTATCCAGCTCCCTCTTCCCACCCACTCCACTTTGTAGCCCAAGGAGTATTCTCTACCTCTGCAAGTCCAACTCATTACTGTGGTCCTTCCTTCCTTCATTCTTTCTTAGCTCCCAAATATGAGTGAGTACATGTAGTATTTATCCCTCTGTGCTTTGCTTATTTCACTCAACATAAGTTTCTACAGGTTTATTCATACTGTTGCAAATGGGAGTATTTCATTCTTTTTTACGGCACAGTAGTATTCCATGGTGTATATATAGCATGGTTTCCTTTTCCAGTCATTCATCAATGGACATTTAGGTTGGTCCTATATCTTGGCTATTGTAAACAGAGCTGCAATGAAAATGGGAGTGCAGGTATCCCTTTGGCATGATGATTTGCGTTCCTCTGGGTATATACCCAGAAGTGGGATTCCTGGATCATATGGAAGATCTATCTGTAGTTGTTTGAGAAACCTCCAAACTATTTTCCATAGTGGCTATACTAATTTACAGTCCCACCAAAAGTGTAGGAGTGTTCCCTTCTCTCCACACCCTCGCCAGCATTTGTTATTCACTGTCTTTTTGATTATAGCCAGTCTGACTGGGGTGAGGTGGTATCTCAATGTGGTTTTAATTTGCATTTCCCTAATGGCTAGTGATGTTGAGCATTTTTTTATGTACCTGATGGCCATTTGTATATCTTCCTTTCAAAAATGTCTATTCAGCTCCATTGCCCATATTTTAATTAGGTTATTTGTTTTTTTTACTGTATAATTGCTTAAGTTCTTCGTATATTATGGATATTAATCCCTTGTCAGATGTATAGTTAGAAAATTTTCTCCCACTCTGTAGGTTGTCATTTTGCTCTGTTGGTTGTTTCCTTTGCTGTGCAGAAGCTTTTTAGTTTGATATTGTCCCACTTGTTTATTTTTTCTTTTGTTGCTTGTGCTTTCGGGCTCATGTTCATAAAGTCTGGGCCTGGACCTAATTGCTGAAGTGTTTCACCTATATTTTCCCTTAGTAATTTTACAGTTTCAAGTCTTATATTTAAGTCTTTAGTCCATTTTGAGTTGATTTTAGTGTATGGTGAGAGGTGCATATCTAGTTTCTTTCTTCTGTATATGTATATCCAGTTTTCCCAGCACCACTTGTGGAAGAGGCAATGTTTTCCCCAATCTAGATTTTTGTTGCCTTTGTCCAATATCAGATGGCTGTAAACCGGAGGGGTGATATCTCAGTTCTTAATTCTACTCTACTGGTCAGAATGTCTACTTTTATTCCAGTAACATGCTGTTTTGATTGCAATAGCTTTGTAGTATATATAAGTTGAGGACAGGTAGTGTTATGCCTCTAGCTATATTTTTTTTGCTCAGGATTTCTTTGTCTATTCGGTGTCTTTATTGTTCCATATGAAAGCTAAGATTTTTTTTTTCCATTTCTGTGAACAATGTCATTGGTATTTTGATGGCGATTTCATTGAATTTGTAGATTGCTTTGGGTAGTATAATCACTTTCACAATGTTAATTCTTCCAATCCAAGAGCATGGAATATCTTTCCATCTTTTTGTGTCCTCTTTAATTTATTTCACAAGTGGTTTGTAATTCTCATTGTAGAGATCTTTCACCTCCTTGGTTAAATTGATCCCTAGGTATTTTATTTTATTCATGACAATTGTAAATGGGCTTACTTTCTTTATTTCTCTTTCTCTTAGTTCATTATTTGAGTATATAAATACAACTGATTATGGGGCATTGGTTTGTATCCTAAAATGTTACTGAAGTTATTAACCAGCTCTAGGAGCTTTTTGATAGATTCTTTAGGTTTTTTTATCCATAGTATCATGTCAACTGCAAGTAGAGAAAGTTTGACTTCATCTTTTCCAATCTGGATACCCTTTATTTCTTTCCCTTGCCTGACTGCTCTGGCTAGTACCTCCAGTGCTATGTTAAATAGAAGTGGTAAAAGTGGGCATCCTTGTCTTATTCCTGTTCTTAAGGGAAAGGCCTTCAATTTTTCCCATTCAGAATGATACTGGCAGTGGGCTTGTCATAAATGGCTTTAATTGTGTTGAGATATTTTCCTTCTATGACTAATTTGTTGAGAGACTTTATCATGAGGGGATGTTGAATTTTGTCAAATGCATTTTCAGAATCTATTGAGATAATCATATGGTCGTTGTCCTTCAGTTTGTTGATGTGATATATCACATTTATTAACTTTTGTTTGTTGAACCGTCCATGCATCACTGAGATGAATCCCACTTGATCATAGTGTATAATTTTTTAATGTGTTGCTGCATTCTGATTGCTAATATTTTGTTGAGGATTTTTTCATCTAGGTTCATCAAGGATATTGGCCTGTAATATTCACTTTTTGTCATATCTTTATCTGGTTTGTTTATCAGAGTTATGTTGGCCTCATAGAATGAGTTTGGGAGAGTAGCTTCTGTTTCAATTGTTTGGAATAGCTTGAGGAGAATTGGTATTAACTGCTCTTTGAAAGTTTGATAGAACTGAGCCTTAAGGGCATCTGGACCCAGACTTTTCTTTGTTGGAAGATTGCTAATTACTGCTTCAATCTCTTTGCTTGTTATTGGTCTGTTCAGTTTCTCTATCTCTTCTTGGTTCAGTCTGGGTAGTTTGTATGTGTCTAGAAACTTATCCTTATCTTCCAGATTTTCATATTTGTTGTCAAACAGTTGTTTATAATATTCTCTAATGATCCTTTGTATTTCTGTGGTATTGGTTGCAATGTCTCCCTTTTCATTTCTGATTTTTGTTATTTGGGTCTTCTCTCTCTCTCTTTTTTTTTCTTTATTTGTTAACCTAGTTAATGGTTTGTCTATTTTATTTATCTTCTCCAAAAACCAACTTTTTGTTTTCTTGATCTTTTCTTTTGTTTTGGGGGGTCTTTGTTTCATTTAGTTCTGCTCTGAACTTTATTATCTCTTTCCATCTACTACCTTTAGGTTTGGATTGTTGTTGTTTTTCAAGTTCTTTGAGGCATAGTGTTAGGTCGTTTATTTGAAGTCTTTTGATTCTTTTGATGTAAGCATTTATTGCAATAAATTTGCCTCTCAGTACTGCTTTTGCAGTATCCCACAGGTTTTGGTATGATGGATCTTTATTTTCATTGCATTCTAGAAATTTTTTGATTTCTTGTCTAATTTCTTCTTGGACCCATAGGTCACTCAGGAACCTATTATTTAGTTTTCTCATGTATTTTTATAGTTTCCAGAGTTTTGCTTATTATTTATTTCCAGTTTAATTCAATGTGGTCTGAAAATATACTTGGAATGTTTTCAATTATTTTAAATGTCCTGAGACTAGATTTTTGACCTAGTATGTGGTGTACCCTGAAGAATATTTCATGAGCTGATGAGAAGAAAGT
Organism: Cynocephalus volans; assembly: GCF_027409185.1. Classification (NCBI taxonomy): domain Eukaryota; kingdom Metazoa; phylum Chordata; class Mammalia; order Dermoptera; family Cynocephalidae; genus Cynocephalus; species Cynocephalus volans. The sequence continues at coordinate 37,652,649 of NC_084478.1, read as the reverse complement.
ATATTCTTCAGTTGTTGGGTGGAATGTTCTTTATATATCTGCCAGGTCCAGTTGGTCTAAGGTGCATATTAAATCCTCTGTCTCTTTGTTGACTTGTTGCCTTGAAGATCTGTCCCATATAGAGACATGGGTGTTCACATCACCCTCAATTAATGTATTAGGGACTATTTCTTTCTTTAGGCCTAAGAGTGTTTGCTTTATATATCTGTGTGCTCCATTATTAGGTGCATATATATTTATGATTGTTATGGCTTCTAGCTGGATAGCCTTTTATCATTATATAATGGCCTACTTTGTCTCTTTTTATATTTTTTGGTTTGAAGTCTATTTTGTCTGATATAAGAATAGATACTCCTGCTCATTTTTGGTTTCCATTTGCATGGTATATCTCTTCCCATCCCTTCACTTTTAGTCTGTGTGTGTCTCTACAGATGAGATGGGTCACTTGAAGACAGGATATACTTTGGTCTAGCTTTTTAATTCCATCAGTCAATCTGTGCCTTTTGAATGGTGAGTTTAATCCATTCACATTTAGTGCAGTTACTGACAGGTATTATTTAATTACTGTCATTTAATTGCATTTTGTTTAGATATTTTAAATATCTTTTGATAATTATTTCCTCTTTTATTTCTCGTCTTTGATGTTAGTTGGAAATTTAAAGTGGGATGATTTAGCTTCTTTCTCTTTCTTGCTGGCATTTTTGTTTTAATGGTGAGTTTTGCTCTTTTTTGTGTATTTGTGATAGTGGTCACCATTATAAAGATTCCAGATGAAGACTCCATTGAGAATTTCTTACAGGACTGGTCATGTGGTGGTGAACTCCCACGACTTTTGTCTGTCTGGAAAATACACTATTTCTCCCTAAATTCTGAAGGAGAGTCTTGATGGATAATGAATTCTTGGCTGGCAATTTTTTTCTTTTAGTATTTTGAATGCATCATTCCACTTTCATCTAGCCTGCAGGGTTTCAGTTGAGAAGTCTGCTGTAACTCTGATGGGAGTTCCACTGTAAGTGACCTGATGCTTTTCTCTTGCTGCTTTTAGAATTCTCTCTTTGTCTTTGAGCTTTGCAAATTTAACTATAATGTGTCTTGGTGAGGATCTTTTTGGATTGAGTCTGTTTGGGGACATTTGAGCTTCCTGGATCTGAAGGTCTGTATCTCTCCCCACACCTGGGATATTTTCTGTTACTATTTACTTGAATAGGTTTTCTATATCTTTTTCTTTCTCCTCCCCTTCTCGAATACCCACAATTTGGAATTAAGGTGCTTGAGGTTTTCTATCTCTCTTAGATTTTCCTCATTATTTTTAACTCTTTTTTCCTTTTTTTTTTTTTTTGTCTGCCTGAGTTATTTCAAAAAGACCATCTTCAAGATCTGAAATTCTTTCTTCTGCCTGCTCTACCCTTCTGCTCAAACTCTCAGTTTTGTTTTTTATTTCACTGAGTGAATCTTTCATTTCTAGAAGTTCTGCTACACTCTTTTTTAAGGTATTAATCTCTTTGTAGATTTCCTCCTTCATATTCTGGATTTTTTTTTTCTTGTTTCATTGTGTTCTCTAATTGAGTCTTCCTTTGTTTCTTCAAGTTTTCTTAAGATCATTGCTCAGAATTCTTTTTCAGACATTTCAAGGATTCCCTGTTCCATGGAGTCTGACATTGGAGCATCACTGTATTTTTCCCATGGTGTCATTTCTTCTTGTTTATTTGTAGTTCTTGTATATTTTTTCATTGACATTTGGTCATTTGGTAGAGGGTTTGCTTCTTCTATTATACTGAGGTTGGCTGTGGAGTGGCCCTGGTTGCTACTGTGGTGGTGAATTGTATTTGTTTGACAGTAGGTGTGGTGGTGATTAGGTTTAACCACATTTGGTCCTGTTCCAGAATCTGTGGTCATAGAATGATCCCCCAGTGTCATGCGGGTCTGCTGGGCTCACCTTAGCAGGTCGGGCCATGGAGGCTGGCACTCCCCTCAAGGTCCAAGGGAGGGGTCACCTCTGCTGTGTGGGTCTGCTGGACTCACCTCAGCGGGTCATGCCTCTAGTTTCATTCTAATGTAAGTTTGATAATAGGCCATTACAGTTTCTACTATTCATAGGAAAGAAAACCACTAAATTAATTGGTTTTCTTCTTAGATTCCATTAATGGTTTAGGATTTGATTTCTACCAGTTGCCTTAGAAACAGATATTGATTTCTAGATTTGTTTACCTGATATTTAATTTCAAGGAAAGCACTGCTCATTTCCATGCAATTCAGACCAATTTACATAGTGATTCAATCTGGAAAGTTAAGGGGTGGAATATAAATGTTAAAGGAATATTAGTAATGGTGTAATATGGTAATGTCATCAGTTCAGGAATAACTTTACTTAGCTTGGTTCTTACATACACTGCAGTTTCAACTTAATTGAAAAGGGGAAGTGAATACAAATTGTAAGCGTTGAATGGATACAAGTGGTTTATTCTTTTTTTACATGACATCTTTATTAAAATACTTTTATTCCTCCCAAGTCCAACATTACTTATAGCCAAGCTTAATTTTTTAGAAGACTTGTAAAATCAATCTTCTTCCCTCTATTGCTCTCTTATGTTCAAATCATGATCATGGAGAGATAAAATTCAAACAAAATGATTCCAGAAATAGGGACTTGATCATTTCTTCTTTGGTAAATCAATCTTTCACATTTCCCCACAGGATAGAAAAATTTCAGGAAAACATGTGAGAAGGTAAAACTACAAACTTATTAAGCTGATTAAATAAGATATCTAGCAAATAAATTGATTTAATAGTTATACTGATAATTGATAAATTAATTTAAATAATATTCATTTCACCACATCTGTAGTTATGCATACATTGTAAGTGCTTGCTACATTTATTCTCCAAATTGTTTCTTGCAATGCATTTGCCTTTTTTACTTTTTTTCAACTCTATAAAATTAAGTCCCCATGTCCACAAAACACAGTTTCTGTGTTGATACATAAAAGTTGTTTAGGTACAGATCAACAACTTTTTAATATGATATATAACTTCTTTGTGGATATTTTCTTAAGACCATGTCCACTCTATAACATTGTACATCCTCCAGCTGATGCATGGAAGTTTCTTAGTGTGTTCAAGGTGTAGTGAAAGAAACAACCATAATCTTTGACCTGGGAATTGTATTTTCTGCTCCTGGATCCACCACTAAATGAGTGACCCTGAGAATTTACTTCTTCTGATTGAAGTCACTTCCCTCATTTTCAAAATGTGGTGATTAACAACTGTTTTTCCAGCTTGTTGACCTACTGCCTTCATTATAGCTTTCTTTTTTGTTGCTGCTTATTCTTTTCGTATTATTAAAAAATTGAGACATACATAAAGATAGAAAATAATGCAATAAACCTCCTCCAAGCAACTTAACACAAAAATATTAAAATAGTTAAAGCAACCTGTGTATTCCTCCTCAAACACTTCCCCTCCTTATTCACTGGAGGATCCACTCTCTTTAATTGCTTGATTTTCTCCTTGCATGTGCATTCTTAGTATGTGTATATATATCACAAAATGATACATTGTATTTAATTATTTTTGTATGTCAATATTTTTATAGAATATCAAAACTCCTGTTATCTTTTTTATTCACTTAACCTTTAATTTTAAGATTAATATATAAATAATAAATACTTTATTCCTTTGCACTGATATATATGATCCAATTTGTATGAATATACCAAAATTTTTTTATCTGTTCTCCTGTTGATGGACATATTAATATTTAGAAATTATTAATATTATAGATTATGCTAGAGTAAAATATTCTTGGATATGATACTTTGAGGTTCATCTCCTATGAATTACCTCTTCACAACTTCTCTGTCTTTATTATAGAAAATTTAACCTTTTACTTATTGACTAATAGAAGTCCTTAAAATTTTATGGACTCTAATTTTTAATCAGTTACATGTTTTGAATTTTTTTCCAGTCTGTGCTTTGTCTTATAACATTGTGAATGTCATAATCTCACATTTTAAAATTTTAATGTAGTTAATTTAATCAGCATTTCATTTCATGCTGATTTTTTAGAGATTTTTAATCATTTTTTAAGAAATAGTTTTTTACTCTAAGATAATGTGTTCTAATGTTCAGTAATGTTGAGGTTTTTTTGTTACATGTACTTAAGCCTTTAATTCTACAAGAAATTAATTTTTATGTATAGTGTGAAACATATCTCACATCGTGTGAGATAATGATATAATTTTAGTTTTCCCATGTGAATAACCAATTTCCCTGGCAACGCTTATTTAGTCATTTTCCACTGATGTTTAATGCCAACTTTATCATGTGCCCAGTCATAAGCATGCGTGTGTGTATATAAATCCAAGCTTTTTGTTTTGTTCTTGTGATTTTTATGCTTATATATATCTACCACTATATCAACAATATATTGTCTTGAAATCTTTACAATTCTAAATTTTTTTTTTTGCTATCTTATATGAATATCCACACACTCTTAGTTTTTAATTCATAAATGTATATTGACTGCTCTTGATCTTTGCGCTTTTATAAAGGCTTTTTGATTACCATGTTAATTTTAAAAGTCTGTTTTATTTTTTGAATTGCACTGAGTTTAACAAATACTCTGAAAGTAATTCTAGTCTTTAATATATTAAATATTCCCATAATGAACAATGAATATCTCTCCATTTATTCTTACACATTCTGTCTTTTAATATTCCTTTGTGAAACTTTTTAAAACAATTCTTGCATGTTGTTTTCTGAGATTTATTCCTGGCACCTTCTTTTTTTGTTTCTATTTGACAGTGTTATCTACTACGTTTTAAACTTGCTTATTATTGGTCTATATTGATTTCTGGAATATTGATTTGTACCTAGTAAAATTTATGAATACTCTTTCTAGATACACTAATTTGTCTCAAATTGTCTATGCAACCAGTAAATCATAAGAACAGTTTGGTGTCCTCATTTTTCTTATTTTATACCTCCTACTTTTCTCTTCTATCGTTGAATTCTTTAGGAAGCCCAGTAAAATGTGTAGTAGTAGTAGTGATGATAACTATAATTCATGTGTATTTATCCAAATTTAATAGGAATGTTTCTTAAATTTTATAACTAAGTTTAATGATTTGGGGGTGGCTTTAATAAAATTTTAAGAAATCAATAAAAATACATATAAATATTTTACTGATTTATTAACATTTTACTATGTTCTTAAATTGTACGAATTTTTATCTTTAATGATATTGAGTTATTTCTTCTGCATTTATTGAAATAATCACATTTTCTTATTTGATTTGTTAATATAGAGAATTACATCATTAGGTTTTCTGATATT